>NW_027266249.1:0-9122 GCF_036785885.1 Coffea arabica
AAAGTTAGGGTTCTTAAATCCCCAATTCTGTCCGGTTTTGGATCATAGGGTTAGAGGCCGAATTTGACTTTGCTCAAAACATGACAGTTGTAGGTATTGATGTTTTTGAGGTGCCTGTAAAATTTCAGGTCATTTGGATTAATGTAGAATGAGTTATGACGAAATTACTGTAGCTGTTCTGCTTTGGACAGAATGCGAAAACTGCGATAGTAATTGGCTATTTTGACTGGAATTGGTTTGGATTTTGGAGTTGGTGTCTTCTGATGAAATGTAGCTAGATGACTTAGCTAACTTATGCCTTTGGAATTTCGGCATTTGGACTTGTATGGACTGATATATACCGATTACAGTTTTCTGTATTTTGCAAACCTGTTTTGGTAATTCTGGTATAGTATTTGGTATTTTCGAACTAGTTAAGCTAGGAACTGGATTGAGTGACCTTCTACATTGTTGTAGCCCTGTTCCATAGCTTCGAAACGGTGGGTCTTACACCCCCATCCGATAATTATAGTGAGAGTTGTGCCATTACCGCATTATGACGTCATAAACCGGTTTTCTTATCAAGGCCTAAGTTAAAGCCCTTTTCTTAATTTCTGGTTTCCTCTATTGTTTGTAAATGTTTATGGAACCTTATTGGGGTCATGTTTGGCCTTGGTTTATGACTCGTTATCGAGTCTCATTGTATTTGTTTGCATGTTTTTAGGGCGTGACGGTGGTGCACAACGTTCTTTTGACTAAAGTGTTTGAAACCACATTGTGCTAGCTTGGTGAGTGTACTACTCACTTATGTGCTATTACATGGCTTTGATCTTTGTACTTGAGATGTTGAATGTTGATTGATCCAAGTGAGAGTGTACTTTATCACTTTCACTTATTGTTTCGCATGTTATTGGAAAGTTATATGAAATGAAATACATGACTTCAAATATTATCCATGAGCTCAACCCCATTGGTTATTGATTGAATCGAGCCGGCGAGTGTGAGAACCCGTAATTTTCATTTTCTAGGTTTTAGAATTTTTCATGACTTGTTTTCTGCATTTTCGTGATTAGAAAATTTTTCCAGATAATTTTAAGGAGCATATATCATTTTTAGATGATTTTTCTAGTATCGAATGGATTTTGAGAAAATAAGAGCAGATACCGGACGTGGGACCCACTAGTGCGAAAAGTTCGGAAAATTTCGGTCAACTAGATTAAGTTGAGTACTGGAATTAATTTTATCGGGTGTTAAGAGATAAGTAGAGAGTGCTAAGTGGATTTATATAAAGGAGACAAGGTAGTTGAGCATTTAATAAAAGGTGACAAGTGTCACCATTTGATTGGGCTTACTTTAAGACTTTCTTACCATTGACTTAAATAACCAAAAATGACCAAAAACTCACCATTTATTCCTCCTTCTTGGCCGACTTCTTGCTAGCTTTAAGGAAGGAAAACTCTTCACAATTTTGGTCCACAACCTTGCTCAATCTTCAACTTCAACCGGTTAGATTTGAAATTACTCCATAAAACACCTTCAAGTGGTGGTTTTGAGGTGATTGGTGAAGTTATTTGGAAAGTTAAGGTGGTCCATAGCTCTCTCTCTCTTGTTTTAAAGGTAAGTTGTGAAGAACCACCCTCCTTCTTTAATTGATGCTCAAATCATGCTTAGTGGAAGTAGAAGATGCAAATTTATGGATTAATTCTTGATTTGTGGTTGAATTGATGACTTTTTATTATTTTTGGGGAATTTTCTGTTTTAATTCAAGCATGATGGTGTGGCTATCTATGATGTATGGAAATGATCTATAATGACTTAAGGAGGTGGGAAAAGTGATTAATTGCAACCAATTTCTGTTTTGGAAGAAAATTGGAAAATCTAGGGTTCTTAAGGGTACATTCTGTCCGAATTTTTAGGTACTAGATAGAGGCCGAATTGGCCTTAGCTCAAAACATGAAAGTTGTAGGGAATGACATTTTAAAGGTGCCTACAAAATTTGAGGTCAATCGGAGTTGTGTGGAGTGATATATGTCGATTTTACTATTGCTGATCTGGGTTGCTCAGAATGTGAAAACTGCGCTTGTAATCGTTTGTTTTGACTGGAATTGGTTTGGATTTTGAAGTTGGCATCTTCTGATGAAATGTAGCTGGATGTCTTAGATAACATATGCCTTTGGAATTTCGGCATTTGGACCTGTATAGACTGAGTTATAGTAATTACAGCATTATGTGATTTGTAAACCTGTTTTTAATCGTTTGTTTTGACTGGAATTGGTTTGGATTTTGAAGTTGGCATCTTCTGATGAAATGTAGCTGGATGTCTTAGATAACATATGCCTTTGGAATTTCGGCATTTGGACCTGTATAGACTGAGTTATAGTAATTACAGCATTATGTGATTTGTAAACCTGTTTTTAGTGTTTCCGGTTGAGTATTTGGCACATTTGACCTAGTTGTGCTAGGATTTAGACTGAGTGACCTTCTACATTGTTGTAGCCCTATCTTTTAGCTTCGAGATGGTGGGTCTTGCACCCTCATCCGATACTCGTAGTGGAATTTGTGCTATTACCGCAAAATGACGTCAAAACTGTATTTTTCCGGGCCAATGCTAGTTACATTTCCGAAATTTCTGGTTTTCTCTATTGTTTGTAAATGTTTATGGAACCTTATTGGGGTCATGTTTGGCCTTGGTTTATGACTCGTTATCGAGTCTCATTGTATTTGTTTGCATGTTTTTAGGGCGTGACGGTGGTGCACAACGTTCTTTTGACTAAAGTGTTTGAAACCACATTGTGCTAGCTTGGTGAGTGTACTACTCACTTATGTGCTATTACATGGCTTTGATCTTTGTACTTGAGATGTTGAATGTTGATTGATCCAAGTGAGAGTGTACTTTATCACTTTCACTTATTGTTTCGCATGTTATTGGAAAGTTATATGAAATGTTATATGAAATGAAATACATGACTTCAAATATTATCCATGAGCTCAACCCCATTGGTTATTGATTGAATCGAGCCGGCGAGGGCTTGGTCGTGCCAATTAATGTGCCTTGGGGCAACATCATAGGGAATCTTGTAGTATGAGAGACTCTTGATTCCGGTTTACTCGAGTAATACCACAATGCATGCGTTTGGATTTCGGGCCCGGTTGAGGAATGTTAGGAGGAAGGGAATGGAAGTTAAGAGGAGTCTACGGTTGGTTACCTTTCAGACATTGACGGAGAGTCAATGAGACCTGATCAAGAATTCAAACGAGGAAAAGGGCTCTTGAGAGCCACCCGTATCCTTTTATCCTCATTATTAATGTGTGGCTTTATTTATTTTGGTAAATTGGACTGTTAAGCTTGATGTATCCATGAACTTGGTTGCTTGAGTTGTATTCTCACTGGGCAATTAGCTCACCCCGTTCCTTTTGTTTTCCTTACAGGAATATGACTCTTTTGGAATGAATTTTGATAAATGGTTGCCGAATGAACTAGATGAATGACTCTTTTGTATTGTATATAAAATGGGACCCTAAATGTATCATTAGGGCCGTTTTCACTTTTGTTTTGGCAAACCATATATGTAGTGACTTTTGTATCACTTTTAAATGTCATTTTTGGTTTGTAAAGGCTAAATGTTATGTGGTATATGTAATTCGATGTTTGGTTGGGTTCGGACGAGTCGGTTACTACTCATGGCCGACTCCGGAGTTTGTTTTCTTTTATTTTGGGTTATTTTGCCCTTTTGCCTTATTTGCGCGCGTTATAAGTTCCGGAACGTGATAGATCGCTCTATACTGCACCGTTAGTCCTGGCGAGAGCTGGGCAGGCAGTCCGCTAACCTCTTTGGTTCGCCTTAGGGGAAGGTGGGGCTGTCACAGGTGGTATCAGAGCGCCTAGGTTAAGAGGACTTGGGGCGAGTGGGACATATGTTATAGGTACTAGATATTTTAAGCTGAATCGCTGAAGAGGCAGCTGAAGGAGACGGTTCGGAGTATTTCGATGGACTGCAAGGTCATACTAGAGATGGCCGCGGAGGCACCGCCACTAGCCGCCGGTCCAGAGGGATGGACGAGGTGGACACGTTAGGTTCCGTTGGGAACCTAGGCCCTAGGGGAGGCGTGTAGGGTCGCTTTTGTACTTTTGTTTAGTTGGAGGTACTTTTGTGGATTACTTTTGTTAGAACTGGCACGACTACTCCCTTTTGTTATTTGGGTGACTGGCTCAATTTTTGGAGCCAGTGCTTATGTGTATATTGGGTTTTGTACCGACTGGAGGTCGGGTAAATTGAAAATCTTTTGGTGTGACTTTGTAAATACATGTATATATTTGAGTATAATTTTAGAACTTTCCATTTGTGTGTCTTTTATGCATAAGTTTTGTATCCCCTCTTTTGGCTATAGTTTGGACAATAAGTACATGTCATATTCCGATTTATAGACTTGTATTCCTAGATGGATTCCGGTGGTCCAAATAGGGATTGGGAGCTAGGACAAGGCTCTGAAGGAATAAAGAAAATGGGCCAGATCAAGTTGCCACAACCATTCAACGGATGGCCGAATGGGTATGAAGGATTAAGTGCTCGTTCGAGCGTAAGTTATGAACCTTGAAGTGTTATAGGTCTTTAATTTTTTTTCATGGTATCTGAGGACCATGGATAAGTATGTCGGACAAGAATTTCGATTTGTAGATGGTTTACTCTTGGGACTGGCCAGCTCAAGATGTGAACTATCTTATTTCGGATTCTCGCGCCCGAGTACTCCAGAATTGAGGCGATGCAAGCTACTAGGTATTTGAGCTTTGTATTTTGGAAACATGAACAGGCTTTGTCTGACTAGAATGAGCACAAGAGATCAATGGACATCTAGTTTGGATAGTAAGTGATGTGAGAGACTAGACGGGCTGATACTTGGATGATTTCACTTTTCCTTTTGGTTCGTCCGTATGTTACTACCACTTGACGTTAGTCTATGTGCTTGTATATGTGCTTGTATACATGGATATCTGTCCAACTTGATATGTATCTGTGTACTTGATTATCTGTCTTTTAATATGGCGGGTTATGTGCGATATGTTATTTGTGTAATTGGTATGATAGATTTTGTTATTTGCATTCATGCATTAAGTACCCTTTTGGAAAGAAAAGAGAGAGGGAAAAAGGGGGGAAAAAAGAAAAAAAAAAAAAAGAAAAAAAAAGAGAGAGACGTAGTCGCGGACATGGTTATAGCAGTCAAACAAAACGAGACCAAGAGTCAAGAGAAGAAAGGGAGGAAACAACAGCTGAACCAAATATGGACCAAGAGTGCCACTTGTATTCAAGACTTTATTATGACCCATTGTTTTGCCGACAGGTTACCATCTGAGGTCCAGTAATTCTGTAAAATGGCATGTTGGGTTGAGATGTATAAGGAAATCGCGGTTCTTCGAGATGAAGTAGAAGTCCAAAAGAAACTAGTCGCATACTGGGAAGGGCGATGGAAGCACGAGTATTCAGAGAAAATTGAGCTCTTGCACAAGAACTTAGAACTAAAAAGGAAATATGAAGGGATTTCCGAGGAGGCCCTTGAAAAGGCTCAATGCATCGAGAATGCAAAGGCGCAAGTGAAAGCTTCCCAAATACGAAAAAGGGGTGCAGTGGATAGCGTGAGTGAGGAACCTAGCGAAGCAATGGCACCTTCTAAAGTACAGAAAGTGAACCGGTTGTTCGGGCCGCCATGGACATTGGGGGCGGTAGATGAAAGATTTATCAAAGGAAGCCAAACCAGACAGGGGGAGACTTCTCTGGAAAGCAAAAAGATGGCTTCCCACTTGACTTGTGACTATTGCGGAAAGGCCAATCACACTGAGAACAAGTGTTGGAGAAAGGGGAGGAGATGTCTGCGCTGTGGGAGCGCCGGGCATCGAATTGCTCATTGTTCTAAAACTATACTCAAAGTGCGTAAAAAGAAAGGAACCCAACAACCAACCAAGACCGACCCTGGACCGTCAAGTGGCGAAGGGACTAAAATGAAGAACCTCGTTTCTTCTGACTCTGAAGACGGCGAAGGTACAGGCCAGTGGTTACTTTAAATTCTGAAGGAAAAATTTCGAGGGCGAAATTTCTTTAAGGGGGAGAGAGTGTGAGAACCCGTAATTTTCATTTTCTAGGTTTTAGAATTTTTCATGACTTGTTTTCTGCATTTTCGTGATTAGAAAATTTTTCCAGATAATTTTAAGGAGCAGATATCATTTTTAGATGATTTTTCTAGTATCGAATGGATTTTGAGAAAATAAGAGCAGATACCGGACGTGGGACCCACTAGTGCGAAAAGTTCAGAAAATTTCGGTCAACTAGATTAAGTTGAGTACTGGAATTAATTTTATCGGGTGTTAAGAGATAAGTAGAGAGTGCTAAGTGGATTTATATAAAGGAGACAAGGTAGTTGAGCATTTAATAAAAGGTGACAAGTGTCACCATTTGATTGGGCTTACTTTAAGACTTTCTTACCATTGACTTAAATAACCAAAAATGACCAAAAACTCACCATTTATTCCTCCTTCTTGGCCGACTTCTTGCTAGCTTTAAGGAAGGAAAACTCTTCACAATTTTGGTCCACAACCTTGCTCAATCTTCAACTTCAACCGGTTAGATTTGAAATTACTCCATAAAACACCTTCAAGTGGTGGTTTTGAGGTGATTGGTGAAGTTATTTGGAAAGTTAAGGTGGTCCATAGCTCTCTCTCTCTTGTTTTAAAGGTAAGTTGTGAAGAACCACCCTCCTTCTTTAATTGATGCTCAAATCATGCTTAGTGGAAGTAGAAGATGCAAATTTATGGATTAATTCTTGATTTGTGGTTGAATTGATGACTTTTTATTATTTTTGGGGAATTTTCTGTTTTAATTCAAGCATGATGGTGTGGCTATCTATGATGTATGGAAATGATCTATAATGACTTAAGGAGGTGGGAAAAGTGATTAATTGCAACCAATTTCTGTTTTGGAAGAAAATTGGAAAATCTAGGGTTCTTAAGGGTACATTCTGTCCGAATTTTTAGGTACTAGATAGAGGCCGAATTGGCCTTAGCTCAAAACATGAAAGTTGTAGGGAATGACATTTTAAAGGTGCCTACAAAATTTGAGGTCAATCGGAGTTGTGTGGAGTGAGATATGTCGATTTTACTATTGCTGATCTGGGTTGCTCAGAATGTGAAAACTGCGCTTGTAATCGTTTGTTTTGACTGGAATTGGTTTGGATTTTGAAGTTGGCATCTTCTGATGAAATGTAGCTGGATGTCTTAGATAACATATGCCTTTGGAATTTCGGCATTTGGACCTGTATAGACTGAGTTATAGTAATTACAGCATTATGTGATTTGTAAACCTGTTTTTAGTGTTTCCGGTTGAGTATTTGGCACATTTGACCTAGTTGTGCTAGGATTTAGACTGAGTGACCTTCTACATTGTTGTAGCCCTATCTTTTAGCTTCGAGATGGTGGGTCTTGCACCCTCATCCGATACTCGTAGTGGAATTTGTGCTATTACCGCAAAATGACGTCAAAACTGTATTTTTCCGGGCCAATGCTAGTTACATTTCCGAAATTTCTGGTTTTCTCTATTGTTTGTAAATGTTTATGGAACCTTATTGGGGTCATGTTTGGCCTTGGTTTATGACTCGTTATCGAGTCTCATTGTATTTGTTTGCATGTTTTTAGGGCGTGACGGTGGTGCACAACGTTCTTTTGACTAAAGTGTTTGAAACCACATTGTGCTAGCTTGGTGAGTGTACTACTCACTTATGTGCTATTACATGGCTTTGATCTTTGTACTTGAGATGTTGAATGTTGATTGATCCAAGTGAGAGTGTACTTTATCACTTTCACTTATTGTTTCGCATGTTATTGGAAAGTTATATGAAATGTTATATGAAATGAAATACATGACTTCAAATATTATCCATGAGCTCAACCCCATTGGTTATTGATTGAATCGAGCCGGCGAGGGCTTGGTCGTGCCAATTAATGTGCCTTGGGGCAACATCATAGGGAATCTTGTAGTATGAGAGACTCTTGATTCCGGTTTACTCGAGTAATACCACAATGCATGCGTTTGGATTTCGGGCCCGGTTGAGGAATGTTAGGAGGAAGGGAATGGAAGTTAAGAGGAGTCTACGGTTGGTTACCTTTCAGACATTGACGGAGAGTCAATGAGACCTGATCAAGAATTCAAACGAGGAAAAGGGCTCTTGAGAGCCACCCGTATCCTTTTATCCTCATTATTAATGTGTGGCTTTATTTATTTTGGTAAATTGGACTGTTAAGCTTGATGTATCCATGAACTTGGTTGCTTGAGTTGTATTCTCACTGGGCAATTAGCTCACCCCGTTCCTTTTGTTTTCCTTACAGGAATATGACTCTTTTGGAATGAATTTTGATAAATGGTTGCCGAATGAACTAGATGAATGACTCTTTTGTATTGTATATAAAATGGGACCCTAAATGTATCATTAGGGCCGTTTTCACTTTTGTTTTGGCAAACCATATATGTAGTGACTTTTGTATCACTTTTAAATGTCATTTTTGGTTTGTAAAGGCTAAATGTTATGTGGTATATGTAATTCGATGTTTGGTTGGGTTCGGACGAGTCGGTTACTACTCATGGCCGACTCCGGAGTTTGTTTTCTTTTATTTTGGGTTATTTTGCCCTTTTGCCTTATTTGCGCGCGTTATAAGTTCCGGAACGTGATAGATCGCTCTATACTGCACCGTTAGTCCTGGCGAGAGCTGGGCAGGCAGTCCGCTAACCTCTTTGGTTCGCCTTAGGGGAAGGTGGGGCTGTCACAGCGAGGGCTTGGTCGTGCCAATTAATGTGCCTTGGGGCAACATCATAGGGAATCTTGTAGTATGAGAGACTCTTGATTCCGGTTTACTCGAGTAATACCACAATGTAAGTGTTTGGATTTCGGGCCCGGTTGAGGAATGTTAGGAGGAAGGGAATGGAAGTTAAGAGGAGTCTACGGTTGGTTACCTTTCAGACATTGACGGAGAGTCAATGAGACCTGATCAAGAATTCAAACGAGGAAAAGGGCTCTTGAGAGCCACCCGTATCCTTTTATTCTCATTATTAATGTGTGGCTTTATTTATTTTGGTAAATTGGACTATTAAGCTTGATGTATCCAT
>NW_027266250.1:0-8768 GCF_036785885.1 Coffea arabica
ATGGACTTGGCTAAACTTTGTACGGGACTTCAACGAAAATACCTTCCACCCATCGTCCAGGAGAAGAGAGAGGACGAATTCATTAAACTCCGTCAGGGATGTTGAGTGTAACTGAGTATGAGACTCAGTTTACAAAGTTGTCCAAATTTGCTCCCGAACTGATAACTACGGAACAAAGAAAAGTCCGGAGGTTCATACAAGGACTGAACGTGGAGTTACAAGAAGCCTTAGCGGCGGTCCAAATTAATACATTCACAGAGGTTCTGGAGAAAGCCTTGAGGATAGAGACTGCTAGGGCACAAGTGAGAACTTTCCATGCAAAAAGGAGAGGGCCTGGTGGAAGTCAAAGGCAAGGACAAAGTGATTTAGATATGCCACCTTCTAAGTTAGGTCGAGAAGATGGTAGTGAGAAAATTTCAAGGACGGTTAAGGAAAGTACTACAAGAGGAGCTTCGCGTGGCTGGGGCCATGCAAGAGGTACCTCACAAGGAGGTCAGACCTCAGCCCCTCAAGTATCTTGTGGGTACTGTGGGAAGGCCAATCATGTGGAGAGTGATTGTTGGTGAAAAGCGGGAAAATGTTTATGGTGTGGTAGCACCGAGCACCAGCTTGCAACCTGTCCCCGTAGATCACGCCTAAACCCTGAACAAGCAAGTGTAGGAGGAACTAAGCCAAGAGTGCCGGCTAGAGCGTATGTGACAGCCCCACCTTTCCCTAAGGCGAACCAAAGAGGTTAGCGGACTGCCTGCCCAGCTCTCGCCAAGACTAACGGTGCAGTATAGAGCGATCTATCACGTTCCGGAACTTATAACGCGCGCAAATAAGGCAAAAGGGCAAAATAACCCAAAATAAAAGAAAACAAACTCCGGAGTCGGCCATGAGTAGTAACCGACTCGTCCGAACCCAACCAAACATCGAATTACATATACCACATAACATTTAGCCTTTACAAACCAAAAATGACATTTAAAAGTGATACAAAAGTCACTACATATATGGTTTGCCAAAACAAAAGTGAAAACGGCCCTAATGATACATTTAGGGTCCCATTTTATATACAATACAAAAGAGTCATTCATCTAGTTCATTCGGCAACCATTTATCAAAATTCATTCCAAAAGAGTCATATTCCTGTAAGGAAAACAAAAGGAACGGGGTGAGCTAATTGCCCAGTGAGAATACAACTCAAGCAACCAAGTTCATGGATACATCAAGCTTAACAGTCCAATTTACCAAAATAAATAAAGCCACACATTAATAATGAGGATAAAAGGATACGGGTGGCTCTCAAGAGCCCTTTTCCTCGTTTGAATTCTTGATCAGGTCTCATTGACTCTCCGTCAATGTCTGAAAGGTAACCAACCGTAGACTCCTCTTAACTTCCATTCCCTTCCTCATAACATTCCTCAACCGGGCCCGAAATCCAAACGCATGCATTGTGGTATTACTCGAGTAAACCGGAATCAAGAGTCTCTCATACTACAAGATTCCCTATGATGTTGCCCCAAGGCACATTAATTGGCACGACCAAGCCCTCGCCGGCTCGATTCAATCAATAACCAATGGGGTTGAGCTCATGGATAATATTTGAAGTCATGTATTTCATTTCATATAACATTTCATATAACTTTCCAATAACATGCGAAACAATAAGTGAAAGTGATAAAGTACACTCTCACTTGGATCAATCAACATTCAACATCTCAAGTACAAAGATCAAAGCCATGTAATAGCACATAAGTGAGTAGTACACTCACCAAGCTAGCACAATGTGGTTTCAAACACTTTAGTCAAAAGAACGTTGTGCACCACCGTCACGCCCTAAAAACATGCAAACAAATACAATGAGACTCGATAACGAGTCATAAACCAAGGCCAAACATGACCCCAATAAGGTTCCATAAACATTTACAAACAATAGAGAAAACCAGAAATTTCGGAAATGTAACTAGCATTGGCCCGGAAAAATACAGTTTTGACGTCATTTTGCGGTAATAGCACAAATTCCACTACGAGTATCGGATGAGGGTGCAAGACCCACCATCTCGAAGCTAAAAGATAGGGCTACAACAATGTAGAAGGTCACTCAGTCTAAATCCTAGCACAACTAGGTCAAATGTGCCAAATACTCAACCGGAAACACTAAAAACAGGTTTACAAATCACATAATGCTGTAATTACTATAACTCAGTCTATACAGGTCCAAATGCCGAAATTCCAAAGGCATATGTTATCTAAGACATCCAGCTACATTTCATCAGAAGATACCAACTTCAAAATCCAAACCAATTCCAGTCAAAACAAACGATTACAAGCGCAGTTTTCACATTCTGAGCAACCCAGATCAGCAATAGTAAAATCGACATATCTCACTCCACACAACTCCGATTGACCTCAAATTTTGTAGGCACCTTTAAAATGTCATTCCCTACAACTTTCATGTTTTGAGCTAAGGCCAATTCGGCCTCTATCTAGTACCTAAAAATTCGGACAGAATGTACCCTTAAGAACCCTAGATTTTCCAATTTTCTTCCAAAACAGAAATTGGTTGCAATTAATCACTTTTCCCACCTCCTTAAGTCATTATAGATCATTTCCATACATCATAGATAGCCACACCATCATGCTTGAATTAAAACAGAAAATTCCCCAAAAATAATAAAAAGTCATCAATTCAACCACAAATCAAGAATTAATCCATAAATTTGCATCTTCTACTTCCACTAAGCATGATTTGAGCATCAATTAAAGAAGGAGGGTGGTTCTTCACAACTTACCTTTAAAACAAGAGAGAGAGAGCTATGGACCACCTTAACTTTCCAAATAACTTCACCAATCACCTCAAAACCACCACTTGAAGGTGTTTTATGGAGTAATTTCAAATCTAACCGGTTGAAGTTGAAGATTGAGCAAGGTTGTGGACCAAAATTGTGAAGAGTTTTCCTTCCTTAAAGCTAGCAAGAAGTCGGCCAAGAAGGAGGAATAAATGGTGAGTTTTTGGTCATTTTTGGTTATTTAAGTCAATGGTAAGAAAGTCTTAAAGTAAGCCCAATCAAATGGTGACACTTGTCACCTTTTATTAAATGCTCAACTACCTTGTCTCCTTTATATAAATCCACTTAGCACTCTCTACTTATCTCTTAACACCCGATAAAATTAATTCCAGTACTCAACTTAATCTAGTTGACCGAAATTTTCCGAACTTTTCGCACTAGTGGGTCCCACGTCCGGTATCTGCTCTTATTTTCTCAAAATCCATTCGATACTAGAAAAATCATCTAAAAATGATATCTGCTCCTTAAAATTATCTGGAAAAATTTTCTAATCACGAAAATGCAGAAAACAAGTCATGAAAAATTCTAAAACCTAGAAAATGAAAATTACCGGTTCTCACACTCTCTCCCCCTTAAAGAAATTTCGCCCTCGAAATTTTTCCTTCAGAATTTAAAGTAACCACTGGCCTGTACCTTCGCCGTCTTCAGAGTCAGAAGAAACGAGGTTCTTCATTTTAGTCCCTTCGCCACTTGACGGTCCAGGGTCGGTCTTGGTTGGTTGTTGGGTTCCTTTCTTTTTACGCACTTTGAGTATAGTTTTAGAACAATGAGCAATTCGATGCCCGGCGCTCCCACAGCGCAGACATCTCCTCCCCTTTCTCCAACACTTGTTCTCAGTGTGATTGGCCTTTCCGCAATAGTCACAAGTCAAGTGGGAAGCCATCTTTTTGCTTTCCAGAGAAGTCTCCCCCTGTCTGGTTTGGCTTCCTTTGATAAATCTTTCATCTACCGCCCCCAATGTCCATGGCGGCCCGAACAACCGGTTCACTTTCTGTACTTTAGAAGGTGCCATTGCTTCGCTAGGTTCCTCACTCACGCTATCCACTGCACCCCTTTTTCGTATTTGGGAAGCTTTCACTTGCGCCTTTGCATTCTCGATGCATTGAGCCTTTTCAAGGGCCTCCTCGGAAATCCCTTCATATTTCCTTTTTAGTTCTAAGTTCTTGTGCAAGAGCTCAATTTTCTCTGAATACTCGTGCTTCCATCGCCCTTCCCAGTATGCGACTAGTTTCTTTTGGACTTCTACTTCATCTCGAAGAACCGCGATTTCCTTATACATCTCAACCCAACATGCCATTTTGCAGAATTACTGGACCTCAGATGGTAACCTGTCGGCAAAACAATGGGTCATAATAAAGTCTTGAATACAAGTGGCACTCTTGGTCCATATTTGGTTCAGCTGTTGTTTCCTCCCTTTCTTCTCTTGACTCTTGGTCTCGTTTTGTTTGACTGCTATAACCATGTCCGCGACTACGTCTCTCTCTTTTTTTTTCTTTTTTTTTTTTCTTTTTTCCCCCCTTTTTCCCTCTCTCTTTTCTTTCCAAAAGGGTACTTAATGCATGAATGCAAATAACAAAATCTATCATACCAATTACACAAATAACATATCGCACATAACCCGCCATATTAAAAGACAGATAATCAAGTACACAGATACATATCAAGTTGGACAGATATCCATGTATACAAGCACATATACAAGCACATAGACTAACGTCAAGTGGTAGTAACATACGGACGAACCAAAAGGAAAAGTGAAATCATCCAAGTATCAGCCCGTCTAGTCTCTCACATCACTTACTATCCAAACTAGATGTCCATTGATCTCTTGTGCTCATTCTAGTCAGACAAAGCCTGTTCATGTTTCCAAAATACAAAGCTCAAATACCTAGTAGCTTGCATCGCCTCAATTCTGGAGTACTCGGGCGCGAGAATCCGAAATAAGATAGTTCACATCTTGAGCTGGCCAGTCCCAAGAGTAAACCATCTACAAATCGAAATTCCTGTCCGACATACTTATCCATGGTCCTCAGATACCATGAAAAAAAATTAAAGACCTATAACACTTCAAGGTTCATAACTTACGCTCGAACGAGCACTTAATCCTTCATACCCATTCGGCCATCCGTTGAATGGTTGTGGCAACTTGATCTGGCCCATTTTCTTTATTCCTTCAGAGCCTTGTCCTAGCTCCCAATCCCTATTTGGACCACCGGAATCCATCTAGGAATACAAGTCTATAAATCGGAATATGACATGTACTTATTGTCCAAACTATAGCCAAAAGAGGGGATACAAAACTTATGCATAAAAGACACACAAATGGAAAGTTCTAAAATTATACTCAAATATATACATGTATTTACAAAGTCACACCAAAAGATTTTCAATTTACCCGACCTCCAGTCGGTACAAAACCCAATATACACATAAGCACTGGCTCCAAAAATTGAGCCAGTCACCCAAATAACAAAAGGGAGTAGTCGTGCCAGTTCTAACAAAAGTAATCCACAAAAGTACCTCCAACTAAACAAAAGTACAAAAGCGACCCTACACGCCTCCCCTAGGGCCTAGGTTCCCAACGGAACCTAACGTGTCCACCTCGTCCATCCCTCTGGACCGGCGGCTAGTGGCGGTGCCTCCGCGGCCATCTCTAGTATGACCTTGCAGTCCATCGAAATACTCCGAACCGTCTCCTTCAGCTGCCTCTTCAGCGATTCAGCTTAAAATATCTAGTACCTATAACATATGTCCCACTCGCCCCAAGTCCTCTTAACCTAGGCGCTCTGATACCACCTGTGACAGCCCCACCTTCCCCTAAGGCGAACCAAAGAGGTTAGCGGACTGCCTGCCCAGCTCTCGCCAGGACTAACGGTGCAGTATAGAGCGATCTATCACGTTCCGGAACTTATAACGCGCGCAAATAAGGCAAAAGGGCAAAATAACCCAAAATAAAAGAAAACAAACTCCGGAGTCGGCCATGAGTAGTAACCGACTCGTCCGAACCCAACCAAACATCGAATTACATATACCACATAACATTTAGCCTTTACAAACCAAAAATGACATTTAAAAGTGATACAAAAGTCACTACATATATGGTTTGCCAAAACAAAAGTGAAAACGGCCCTAATGATACATTTAGGGTCCCATTTTATATACAATACAAAAGAGTCATTCATCTAGTTCATTCGGCAACCATTTATCAAAATTCATTCCAAAAGAGTCATATTCCTGTAAGGAAAACAAAAGGAACGGGGTGAGCTAATTGCCCAGTGAGAATACAACTCAAGCAACCAAGTTCATGGATACATCAAGCTTAACAGTCCAATTTACCAAAATAAATAAAGCCACACATTAATAATGAGGATAAAAGGATACGGGTGGCTCTCAAGAGCCCTTTTCCTCGTTTGAATTCTTGATCAGGTCTCATTGACTCTCCGTCAATGTCTGAAAGGTAACCAACCGTAGACTCCTCTTAACTTCCATTCCCTTCCTCCTAACATTCCTCAACCGGGCCCGAAATCCAAACGCATGCATTGTGGTATTACTCGAGTAAACCGGAATCAAGAGTCTCTCATACTACAAGATTCCCTATGATGTTGCCCCAAGGCACATTAATTGGCACGACCAAGCCCTCGCCGGCTCGATTCAATCAATAACCAATGGGGTTGAGCTCATGGATAATATTTGAAGTCATGTATTTCATTTCATATAACTTTCCAATAACATGCGAAACAATAAGTGAAAGTGATAAAGTACACTCTCACTTGGATCAATCAACATTCAACATCTCAAGTACAAAGATCAAAGCCATGTAATAGCACATAAGTGAGTAGTACACTCACCAAGCTAGCACAATGTGGTTTCAAACACTTTAGTCAAAAGAACGTTGTGCACCACCGTCACGCCCTAAAAACATGCAAACAAATACAATGAGACTCGATAACGAGTCATAAACCAAGGCCAAACATGACCCCAATAAGGTTCCATAAACATTTACAAACAATAGAGAAAACCAGAAATTTCGGAAATGTAACTAGCATTGGCCCGGAAAAATACAGTTTTGACGTCATTTTGCGGTAATAGCACAAATTCCACTACGAGTATCGGATGAGGGTGCAAGACCCACCATCTCGAAGCTAAAAGATAGGGCTACAACAATGTAGAAGGTCACTCAGTCTAAATCCTAGCACAACTAGGTCAAATGTGCCAAATACTCAACCGGAAACACTAAAAACAGGTTTACAAATCACATAATGCTGTAATTACTATAACTCAGTCTATACAGGTCCAAATGCCGAAATTCCAAAGGCATATGTTATCTAAGACATCCAGCTACATTTCATCAGAAGATACCAACTTCAAAATCCAAACCAATTCCAGTCAAAACAAACGATTACAAGCGCAGTTTTCACATTCTGAGCAACCCAGATCAGCAATAGTAAAATCGACATATCTCACTCCACACAACTCCGATTGACCTCAAATTTTGTAGGCACCTTTAAAATGTCATTCCCTACAACTTTCATGTTTTGAGCTAAGGCCAATTCGGCCTCTATCTAGTACCTAAAAATTCGGACAGAATGTACCCTTAAGAACCCTAGATTTTCCAATTTTCTTCCAAAACAGAAATTGGTTGCAATTAATCACTTTTCCCACCTCCTTAAGTCATTATAGATCATTTCCATACATCATAGATAGCCACACCATCATGCTTGAATTAAAACAGAAAATTCCCCAAAAATAATAAAAAGTCATCAATTCAACCACAAATCAAGAATTAATCCATAAATTTGCATCTTCTACTTCCACTAAGCATGATTTGAGCATCAATTAAAGAAGGAGGGTGGTTCTTCACAACTTACCTTTAAAACAAGAGAGAGAGAGCTATGGACCACCTTAACTTTCCAAATAACTTCACCAATCACCTCAAAACCACCACTTGAAGGTGTTTTATGGAGTAATTTCAAATCTAACCGGTTGAAGTTGAAGATTGAGCAAGGTTGTGGACCAAAATTGTGAAGAGTTTTCCTTCCTTAAAGCTAGCAAGAAGTCGGCCAAGAAGGAGGAATAAATGGTGAGTTTTTGGTCATTTTTGGTTATTTAAGTCAATGGTAAGAAAGTCTTAAAGTAAGCCCAATCAAATGGTGACACTTGTCACCTTTTATTAAATGCTCAACTACCTTGTCTCCTTTATATAAATCCACTTAGCACTCTCTACTTATCTCTTAACACCCGATAAAATTAATTCCAGTACTCAACTTAATCTAGTTGACCGAAATTTTCCGAACTTTTCGCACTAGTGGGTCCCACGTCCGGTATCTGCTCTTATTTTCTCAAAATCCATTCGATACTAGAAAAATCATCTAAAAATGATATCTGCTCCTTAAAATTATCTGGAAAAATTTTCTAATCACGAAAATGCAGAAAACAAGTCATGAAAAATTCTAAAACCTAGAAAATGAAAATTACCGGTTCTCACAGCGTATGCCTTGAACCAACAGGCAGTACCTGAACCAACAGAGATAGTAGAAGGTACGATTCGTAATTTCTATTGTTTAACTAAGTTTTGGCAATAGTGCGACCTTAGAGCCGGAAACGAATATATAAGGAAAATACCCTACGTTATTCGAAGTGCATGTATGAATTTCGAGGACGAAATTCTTTTAAGGAGGGGAGAGTGTAACATCTCGAATATTAGGAGGTTGTTTGTGAAGAAAATATTAAAGTGTATTTCTTTGGGGTTTGATTTAAAACCTTATTTTGTTTTACAAGACTAGAACCCTAATTTTTTTTTACTGGAATTGAAAAATTATCATTTATTAAAGCCCTACTATCCAATTATTCCATAATAAGTGCAAATGAATCTAGAAAGTAGGGTTTTATTCTTCGGTTTCAAGTTTGGAGCAAAATTAGGGTTTTTGCGATTTT
>NW_027266251.1:0-9360 GCF_036785885.1 Coffea arabica
AACAAAGAGGTTTTTGGTGGAGGTAGTCCCCCAAAAAAAGCATCGAACAGATCGAAGTCTTGGCTAAAGACAGCCCGGCCTCTTGGATGACTTCCCGTGAATTCCACTCACCGGAAGACTAACTTGACCGTCGAAGTTTTCCCCAGGTACAACCTCGGGACTCTCCTGTTAGTCACCCTAGAGACCTTTTCTTGTGTGTTTTCGCAGGGTTTGGACACACTCTTCTCATCAGCACGTCGAGCTCAGTAGGTGAGCTCTTTTCCGGGGAAATCGCAGCACTTGTTCAAATGGTAACTTGCTTTCTTTTTTATTTTTCTTCTAATTAACCTCAAAAAATTTTATATATACTTTTATTTTATGTCTTTGTAGGTGTTTCAGGAATATATTAGATATGTTATTGCATTGATATTCGTCTTATCAGTTGACCTTTGGTCATCGCTTCTGATTCTTGGCGTCAATCCACAGTTCGTGATGTTTTTTCTGGTTTTCATTTTGTCACTTGTGACGTTTTTAGTTTTAAATTTTATTTGGAGCGATCGGGTTGTTCGTTCCATTGGTTGGCTTCGTCGGAGGCGATTAGCGCTTCAGACTGGGTATATTGCTCTTTTTGCTTACGGGCGCATTATAGTCAGTAGTAAGGATGAATTGTGCGTCGCCTTTCTCTCATGTTCTATCCTGTGTGGAATGAGTTTTCTGGATTTTTGTCTGTCGTCGAAGATTTTGTTGTGGCGGTTTGAATCTATATCGACTCATTCTGGTGCCGCTGCGTTGGAGTTGACGGTTTCTTAGTCAGCACCCTGTACAGACCGAGTTGACCTACTGAAACGCTCTGTCAAAATTGACGTCTTCCTCGTTTGCTCACCTGAACAAAGAGGTTTTGGTGGAGGTAGTCCCCCAAAAAAGCATCGAAACAGATCGAAGTCCTTGGCTAAAGACAGCCTGGCCTCTTGGATGACTTCCCGTGAATTCCACTCACCGGAAAGACTAATTTGACCGTCGAAGTTTCCCCGGGTACAACCTCGGGACTCTCCTGTTAGTCACCCTAGAGACCTTTTCTTGTGTGTTTTCGCAGGGTTTGGACACACTCTTCTCATCAGCACGTCGAGCTCAGTAGGTGAGCTCTTTCCGGGGAAAACCGCAGCACTTGTTCAAATGATAACTTGCTTTCTTTTTTATTTTTCTTCTAATTAAGCTCAAAAAACTTTATATATACTTTTATTTTATGTCTTTGTAGGTGTTTCAGGAATATATTAGATATGTTATTGCAATTGATATTCGTCTTATCAGTTGACCTTTGGTCATCGCTTCTGATTCTTGGCGTCAATCCACAGTTCGTGATGTTTTTTCTGGTTTTTCATTTAGTCACTTGTGACGTTTTTAGTTTTTAAATTTTATTTGGAGCGATCGGGTTGTTCGTTCCATTGGTTGGCTTCGTCAGAGGCGATTAGCGCTTCAGACTGGATATATTGCTCTTTTTGCTTACGGGCGCATTGTAGTCAGTAGTAAGGATGAATGGTGCGTCGCCTTTCTCTCATGTTCTATCCTGTGTGGAATGAGTCTTCTGGGTTTTTGTCTGTCATCGAAGATTTTTGTTGTGGCGGTTGAATCTATATCGACTCATTCTGGTGCCGCTGCGTTGGAGTTGACGGTTCTTAGTCAGCACCCTGTACAGACCGAGCTGACCTACTGAAACGCTCTGTCAAAACTGGCGTCTTCCTCGTTTGCTCACCTGAACAAAGAGGTTTTGGTGGAGGTAGTCCCCCCAAAAAAGCATCGAACAGATCGAAGTCTTGGCTAAAGACAGCCTGGCCTCTTGGATGACTTCCCGTGAATTAATTCCACTCACCGGAAGACTAATTTGACCGTCGAAGTTTCCCCGGGTACAACCTCGGGACTCTCCTGTTAGTCACCCTAGAGACCTTTTCTTGTGTGTTTCGCAGGGTTTGGACACACTCTTCTCATCAGCACGTCGAGCTCAGTAGGTGAGCTCTTTCCGGGGAAACCGCAGCACTTGTTCAAATGATAACTTGCTTTCTTTTTTATTTTTCTTCTAATTAAGCTCAAAAAACTTTATATATACTTTTATTTTATGTCTTTGTAGGTGTTTCAGGAATATATTAGATATGTTATTGCATTGATATTCGTCTTATCAGTTGACCTTTGGTCATCGCTTCTGATTCTTGGCGTCAATCCACAGTTCGTGATGTTTTTTCTGGTTTTCATTTAGTCACTTGTGACGTTTTTAGTTTTAAATTTTATTTGGAGCGATCGGGTTGTTCGTTCCATTGGTTGGCTTCGTCAGAGGCGATTAGCGCTTCAGACTGGATATATTGCTCTTTTTGCTTACGGGCGCATTGTAGTCAGTAGTAAGGATGAATGGTGCGTCGCCTTTCTCTCATGTTCTATCCTGTGTGGAATGAGTCTTCTGGGTTTTTGTCTGTCATCGAAGATTTTGTTGTGGCGGTTGAATCTATATCGACTCATTCTGGTGCCGCTGCGTTGGAGTTGACGGTTCTTAATCAGCACCCTGTACAGACCGAGCTGACCTACTGAAACGCTCTGTCAAAACTGGCGCCTTCCTCGTTTGCTCACCTGAACAAAGAGGTTTTGGTGGAGGTAGTCCCCCAAAAAAGCATCGAACAGATCGAAGTCTTGGCTAAAGACAGCCCGGCCTCTTGGATGACTTCCCGTGAATTCCACTCACCGGAAGACTAACTTGACCGTCGAAATTTCCCCGGGTACAACCTCGGGACTCTCCTGTTAGTCACCCTAGAGACCTTTTCTTGTTTGTTTTGCAGGGTTTGGACACACTCTTCTCATCAGCACGTCGAGCTCAGTAGGTGAGCTCGTTCCGGGGAAACCGCAGTAATTGTTCAAATGGTAACTTGCTTTCTTTTTTATTTTTCTTCTGATTAATCTCAAACAACTTTATATATACTTTTATTTTATGTCTTTGAAGGTGTTTCAGGAATATATTAGATATGTTATTGCATTGATATTCGTCTTATCAGTTGACCTTTGGTCATCTCTTCTGATTCTTGACTTCAATCCACAGTTCGTGATGTTTTTTCTGGTTTTCATTTTGTCACTTGTGACGTTTTTAGTTTTAAATTTTATTTGGAGCGATCGGGTTGTTCGTTCCATTGGTTGGCTTCGTCAGAGGCGATTAGCGCTTCAGACTGGGTATATTGCTCTTTTTGCTTACGGGCGCATTGTAGTCAGTAGTAAGGATGAATGGTGCGTCGCCTTTCTCTCATGTTCTATCCTGTGTGGAATGAGTTTTCTAGGTTTTTCTCTGTTGCCGAAGATTTTGTTGTGGCGGTTGAATCTATATCGACTCATTCTGGTGCCGCTGCATTGGAGTTGATGGTACTTCGTCAGCACCCTGTACAGGCCAGCTGTGCTGCTGGCCTGTATATCTTGGCGAAAGCTATAATGGTAGGTCTGCGACCAACTTTTTATCTTCTTCTACGTTTGGTGCTTTTCTGTCAAAAACTGCCTTAATTAGAATTTGTGATTTAGAATTAAAATGGCACTTTGTGTTTGCAGTGCGTTGGTGCTGACCCAACAGCGTTCCTTGGATGCCTGACTTTCCTCTACCCCGGGTGAACCACGGGTGGAGGCTGCTGGTAGAAGGAGATCTGCTGGCGGAACCGCATGTTTAACGGCAAAAGTTGACTGGCTGGAAGTCCCGAAAAATTTTCAGCACTCAAAAGTACTCCGGTTATTGTTTCATTTTTTAATGATTTTAGCTTAATTTTTCATCCAAATTTGCATCCTGAAGAAACGCTGCGGTTTCGCCGGACCGAGCTGACCTACTGAAACGCTCTGTCAAAACTGGCGTCTTTCTCGTTAGCTCACCTGAACAAAGAGGTTTTGGTGGAGGTAGTCACCCAAAAAAGCATCGACCAGATCGAAGTTTTTGCTAAAGACACCCCGGCCTCTTGGATGACTTCCCGTGAATTCCACTCACCGGAAAACTAATTTGACCGTCGAAGTGTCCCCGGGTACAACCTCGGGGCTCTCCAGTTAGTCACCCTAGAGACCTTTTCTTGTTTGTTTCGCATGGTTTGGACACGCTGTTCTCATCAGCACGTCGAGCTCAGTAGGTGAGCTCGTTCCGGGGAAACCGCCTCGCTTGTTCAAATGGTAACTTGCTTTCTTTTTTATTCTTCTTCTAATTAACCACCAAGAACTTTATATATATTTTTATTCTATGTCTTTGTAGGCGTTTCAAGAATATATTAGATATGTTATTGCATTGATATTTGTCTTATCAGTTGACCTTTGGTCATCTCTTCTGATTCTTGGCGTCAATCCACAGTTCGTGATGTTTTTTCTGATTTTTATTTTTCCACAGTGACATTTTTAGTTTTAAATTTTATTTGGAGCGATCGGGTTGTTCGTTCCATTGGTTGGCTTCGTCGGAGGCGATTATCGCTTCAGATTGGGTATATTGCTCTTTTTGCTAACGGGCGCATTGTAGTCAGTAGTAAGGATGAATGGTGCGTCGCCTTTCTCTCATGTTCTATCCTGTGTGGAATGAGTTTTCTGGGTTTTTGTCTGTCATCGAAGATTTTGTTGTGGCGGTTGAATCTATATCGACTCATTCTGGTGCCGCTGCGTTGGAGTTGACGTTTCTTAGTCAGCACCCTGTACAGACCGAGCTGACCTACTGAAACGCTCTGTCAATACTGGCGTCTTCCTCGTTTGCTCACCTGAACAAAGAGGTTTTGGTGGAGGTAGTCCCCCAAAAAAGCATCGAACAGATCGAAGTTTTGGCAAAAGACAGCCCGGCCTCTTGGATGACTTCCCGTGAATTCCACTCACCGGAAGACTAACTTGACCGTCGAAGTTTCCCCGGGTACAACCTCGGGACTCTCCTGTTAGTCACCCTAAAGACCTTTTCTTGTTTGTTTTGCAGGGTTTGGACACACTCTTCTTATCAGCACGTCGAGCTCAGTAGGTGAGCTCGTTCCGGGGAAACCGCAGTAATTGTTCAAATGGTAACTTGCTTTCTTTTTAATTTTTCTTCTGATTAACCTCAAACAACTTTAAATATACTTTTATTTTATGTCTTTGAAGGTGTTTCAGGAATATATTAGATATGTTATTGCATTGATATTCGTCTTATCAGTTGACCTTTGGTCATCTCTTCTGATTCTTGGCTTCAATCCACAGTTCGTGATGTTTTTTCTGGTTTTCATTTTCTCACTTGTGTCGTTTTTAGTTTTAAATTTTATTTGGAGCGATCGGGTTGTTCGTTCCATTGGTTGGCTTCGTCGGAGGCGATTAGCGCTTCAGACTGGGTATATTGCTCTTTTTGCTTACGAGCGCATTGTAGTCAGTAGTAAGGATGAATGGTGCGTCGCCTTTCTCTCATGTTCTATCCTGTGTGGAATGAGTTTTCTGGGTTTTTCTCTGTTGCCGAAGATTTTGTTGTGGCGGTTGAATCTATATCGACTCATTCTGGTGCCGCTGCATTGGAGTTGATGGTACTTCGTCAGCACCCTGTACAGGCCAGCTGTGCTGCTGGCCTGTATATCTTGGCGAAAGCTATAATGGTAGGTCTGCGACCAACTTTTTATCTTCTTCTACGTTTGGTGATTTTCTGTCAAAAACTGCCTTAATTAGAATTTGTGATTTAGAATTAAAATGGCACTTTGTGTTTGCAGTGCGTTGGTGCTGACCCAACAGCGTTCCTTGGATGCCTGACCTTCCTCTACCCCGGGTGAACCACGGGTGAAGGCTGCTGGTAGAAGGAGATCTGCTGGCGGAACCGCATGTTTAACGGCAAAAGTTGACTGGCTGGAAGTCCCGAAAAATTTTAGCACTCAAAAGTACTCCGGTTATTGTTACATTTTTTAATGATTTTAGCTTAATTTTTCATCCAAATTTGCATCCTGAAGAAGCGCTGCGGCTTCGCCGGACCGAGCTGACCTACTGAAACGCTCTGTCAAAACTGGCGTCTTCCTCGTTAGCTCACCTGAACAAAGAGGTTTTGGTGGAGGTAGTCACCCAAAAAAGCATCGACCAGATCGAAGTTTTGGCTAAAGACACCCCGGCCTCTTGGATGACTTCCCGTGAATTCCACTCACCGGAAAACTAATTTGACCGTCGAAGTGTCCCCGGGTACAACCTCGGGGCTCTCCAGTTAGTCACCCTAGAGACCTTTTCTTGTTTGTTTCGCATGGTTTGGACACGCTGTTCTCATCAGCACGTCGAGCTCAGTAGGTGAGCTCGTTCCGGGGAAACCGCCTCGCTTGTTCAAATGGTAACTTGCTTTCTTTTTTATTCTTCTTCTAATTAACCACCAAGAACTTTATATATATTTTTATTCTATGTCTTTGTAGGCGTTTCAAGAATATATTAGATATGTTATTGCATTGATATTCGTCTTATCAGTTGACCTTTGGTCATCTCTTCTGATTCTTGGCGTCAATCCACAGTTCGTGATGTTTTTTCTGATTTTTATTTTTCCACCGTGACATTTTTAGTTTTAAATTTTATTTGGAGCGATCGGGTTGTTCGTTCCATTGGTTGGCTTCGTCGGAGGCGATTATCGCTTCAGACTGGGTATATTGCTCTTTTTGCTAACGGGCGCATTGTAGTCAGTAGTAAGGATGAATGGTGCGTCGCCTTTCTCTCATGTTCTATCCTGTGTGGAATGAGTTTTCTGGGTTTTTGTCTGTCATCGAAGATTTTGTTGTGGCGGTTGAATCTATATCGACTCATTCTGGTGCCGCTGCGTTGGAGTTGACGGTTCTTAGTCAGCACCCTGTACAGACCGAGCTGACCTACTGAAACGCTCTGTCAAAACTGGCGTCTTCCTCGTTTGCTCACCTGAACAAAGAGGTTTTGGTGGAGATAGTCCCCCAAAAAAGCATCGAACAGATCGAAGTCTTGGCTAAAGACAGCCCGACCTCTTGGATGACTTCCCGTGAATTCCACTCACCGGAAGACTAACTTGACCGTCGAAGTTTCCCCAGGTACAACCTCGGGACTCTCCTGTTAGTCACCCTAGAGACCTTTTCTTGTGTGTTTCGCAGGGTTTGGACACACTCTTCTCATCAGCACGTCGAGCTCAGTAGGTGAGCTCTTTCCGGGGAAATCGCAGCACTTGTTCAAATGGTAACTTGCTTTCTTTTTTATTTTTCTTCTAATTAACCTCAAAAAATTTTATATATACTTTTATTTTATGTCTTTGTAGGTGTTTCAGGAATATATTAGATATGTTATTGCATTGATATTCGTCTTATCAGTTGACCTTTGGTCATCGCTTCTGATTCTTGGCGTCAATCCACAGTTCGTGATGTTTTTTCTGGTTTTCATTTTGTCACTTGTGACGTTTTTAGTTTTAAATTTTATTTGGAGCGATCGGGTTGTTCGTTCCATTGGTTGGTTTCGTCGGAGGCGATTAGCGCTTCAGACTGGGTATATTGCTCTTTTTGCTTACGGGCGCATTGTAGTCAGTAGTAAGGATGAATTGTGCGTCGCCTTTCTCTCATGTTCTATCCTGTGTGGAATGAGTTTTCTGGATTTTTGTCTGTCGTCGAAGATTTTGTTGTGGCGGTTGAATCTATATCGACTCATTCTGGTGCCGCTGCGTTGGAGTTGACGGTTCTTAGTCAGCACCCTGTACAGACCGAGTTGACCTACTGAAACGCTCTGTCAAAACTGACGTCTTCCTCGTTTGCTCACCTGAACAAAGAGGTTTTGGTGGAGGTAGTCCCCCAAAAAAGCATCGAACAGATCGAAGTCTTGGCTAAAGACAGCCTGGCCTCTTGGATGACTTCCCGTGAATTCCACTCACCGGAAGACTAATTTGACCGTCGAAGTTTCCCCGGGTACAACCTCGGGACTCTCCTGTTAGTCACCCTAGAGACCTTTTCTTGTGTGTTTCGCAGGGTTTGGACACACTCTTCTCATCAGCACGTCGAGCTCAGTAGGTGAGCTCTTTCCGGGGAAACCGCAGCACTTGTTCAAATGGTAACTTGCTTTCTTTTTTATTTTTCTTCTAATTAAGCTCAAAAAACTTTATATATACTTTTATTTTTATGTCTTTGTAGGTGTTTCAGGAATATATTGGATATGTTATTGCATTGATATTCGTCTTATCAGTTGACCATTGGTCATCGCTTCTGATTCTTGGCGTCAATCCACAGTTCGTGATGTTTTTCTGGTTTTCATTTTGTCACTTGTGACGTTTTTAGTTTTAAATTTTATTTGGAGCGATCGGGTTGTTCGTTCCATTGGTTGGCTTCGTCAGAGGCGATTAGCGCTTCAGACTGGATATATTGCTCTTTTTGCCTACGGGCGCATTGTAGTCAGTAGTAAGGATGAATGGTGCGTCGCCTTTCTCTCATGTTCTATCCTGTGTGGAATGAGTCTTCTGGGTTTTTGTCTGTCATCGAAGATTTTGTTGTGGCGGTTGAATCTATATCGACTCATTCTGGTGCCGCTGCGTTGGAGTTGACGGTTCTTAATCAGCACCCTGTACAGACCGAGCTGACCTACTGAAACGCTCTGTCAAAACTGGCGCCTTTCTCGTTTGCTCACCTGAACAAAGAGGTTTTGGTGGAGGTAGTCCCCCAAAAAAGCATCGAACAGATCGAAGTCTTGGCTAAAGACAGCCCGGCCTCTTGGATGACTTCCCGTGAATTCCACTCACCGGAAGACTAATTTGACCGTCGAAGTTTCCCCGGGTACAACCTCGGGACTCTCCTGTTAGTCACCCTAGAGACCTTTTCTTGTGTGTTTCGCAGGGTTTGGACACACTCTTCTCATCAGCACGTCGAGCTCAGTAGGTGAGCTCTTTCCGGGGAAACCGCAGCACTTGTTCAAATGGTAACTTGCTTTCTTTTTTATTTTTCTTCTAATTAAGCTCAAAAAACTTTATATATACTTTTATTTTATGTCTTTGTAGGTGTTTCAGGAATATATTGGATATGTTATTGCATTGATATTCGTCTTATCAGTTGACCTTTGGTCATCGCTTCTGATTCTTGGCGTCAATCCACAGTTCGTGATGTTTTTTCTGGTTTTCATTTTGTCACTTGTGACGTTTTTAGTTTTAAATTTTATTTGGAGCGATCGGGTTGTTCGTTCCATTGGTTGGCTTCGTCAGAGGCGATTAGCGCTTCAGACTGGATATATTGCTCTTTTTGCCTACGGGCGCATTGTAGTCAGTAGTAAGGATGAATGGTGCGTCGCCTTTCTCTCATGTTCTATCCTGTGTGGAATGAGTCTTCTGGGTTTTTGTCTGTCATCGAAGATTTTGTTGTGGCGGTTGAATCTATATCGACTCATTCTGGTGCCGCTGCGTTGGAGTTGATGGTACTTCGTCAGCACCCTGTACAG
>NW_027266252.1:0-31503 GCF_036785885.1 Coffea arabica
GCGATGCATGGTCTATCAATAGCACCTAACTTATGCTAAATGGGATTGCAGAGAAAAGTCAAATAGCAATTACAGATGATTCAAGAAGTGCTACCCGCTTGAAAAGAGCTAAACCTCGTAGTTCCATCTTTGATTCTATCTCCTTGCCTATGTGAGAGAATGTCTCTAATGAACTCTTTCATTTCAATGGCATCTCTAGTTGAACTGATAGCTATCTTGCCTCAGCTCAGTTACTTTTAGAGCTACTCCGAATCCGGGGCTCTCTTTCACTCCTTATGGCATCCTTACATCGTGCAAAGTTCATTCTGAGGTGAGGAATGGAAGAAACTTTGTCAAAATCTCCCCTGGTCCTATTGAACCAGACAAAGAATACCTTGGAAAGTCATGAAGTATGGTAGCCTTTTGTCTTCTTTCTCGCCCTGAGCGAGATTTTCGTCGGGGCATTGACCCCATGGCTATTGTGCTTGTGCGTTCCTATCTCTTATGAATGAGTCAACCGGATCGTGAAGGAAGATCTTACTTTATAGAAGCTGCAGAACCAGAGTGGATCTGCTATGAATCCTCAACTTCGAACCAACTCAAGATCGAATTGAAGGCTAGGTTTATATAGGAAGGGGCGAATTCGATTAGATAAAGGCCGCTTGACTATATTAGAGAAAGAAAGGCACTTTTCCTATAGAATCAGAAGGTTCCCTTTCCTCCGATATAGGGGTTTTTCTAATAGAAGAAGAGAGGAGAAATTCTAACCAAAAGCTTTTCGCGTAGTGATATATATCTAATTACACCCGGCGTATGATTCACACTCTAGCGAAAGAAAAATCAACAACACCAGTAACATCAGGAAAATCATTCCGACCCCTGACCTACGGCATGGAGCTGAAAGCCTCCGACTAGGCGAACCACCAGATCAAGCCAGACGAGAAAGAGAGAAGGAACGACAGGGCTTGTGGGTAAGGATCGAAGGGATAGGTAGCAAGCAGAGCGAGACGAGCTATTAGAGGACGACTGTGTTGGAGCCGGGAGCGTAGTGAGTGCAAGAAAGGTCTTCTTTACGGTGGGAGAGAGATTTTAGATAGACAGCGGGTTCGCTAAAAAAAGAACTTGGCTGGACCGAATAAAGGCAAATCCATAGTCAGGTCGGTGGGATCAGACCTCTTTTTCTTTCTATGCTTGTAGCACAGTAAGGCTCAGCTATCTCTTTCCTGCAACTCGACTGTTGAACAGGATGGCACGAATCCGCTCTTTGACTTAGTTAAGGAAGGAATAAATTGTTCTCTTTGCGGGCACTAGAGGAGGTAGCTTTAAGTAGGCATCTTTCCTAAGCTGTTCTTGCTAACGTCCTTAAAGGGAGAGAAGTAGCCCGAGGGAGTAAGAAATTGAATACAGAACAAGGTTAAGGAGCATGAAACTGAATTGGTATTAGTGTGGTTTGCTTTCCCTTGTGACTATGGTAGCATGGTTAAGTTAATGTAGCCTATGGCTTCGGTGGTAGCTAGGCTAAGTCTTGGCTTGGTGCTTTAGTTGTAGTAGGTGTGGAGGAAGCCTATCGAAGGAACTGACGGGGGAAGGCACAAAGGCTATAACAATAGGGAAGGTTAACTAGACTTACTCGTTAGAGCGAAATCTTGAAAGGAAGCTTACTCTTTTCTTTATCGTATGGGTCTTTAAGGAGCTCCCATAGGAAGAACTCTTACCAACACTGAACAGCTAAAGAATTTCTTTTTACGAGGCAAAGCAGAGCTTGCCCTCGCCCGATAGGCAATAAAAGGAAAGATTAGGAAAGTGTGAAGCTTATGGGCAGGAAAACGAAGGATGGGAAGATGAGAAGGAAAGGGTGAGCAACAGCTATGTCATCCGATGCATAGGCCTAGGGAATGCCAGGTTCAGCTAGCGTAGAGGCAGGTGAGGAAAGGAAGACGAATGGGCAAAAGCAATATCATAGACGTAAGCTAATCGATCGAAAGAAAGAGGCGATAAGGAGAGACCGAAGGAATGAATGAGCCGAACGGGGCCATGCCAAAGACTCAGAATATCATAGAAAGAAGTCAGGGCGCGTTCATCTGTAGGAAGCCGGAGTTGAAGGAAGAGATTGAATTCTTTCTGAGCCTGGCCCGGTCACTTCAAGGAATGAATTACCTCTTAGGTCTGGATGGCAACTATATCTTTCCGATAAAAGGCCTTTACCTTAGTCCTCTCCATTTTGCTGAATCGAAAGGATGCTCGGTCGACTGCTTCTTTGACTTTATTTCATTCTGTTTTTGCATCTCGGATCCTTGATCCGAGCTTTAGTTCTTCTGTATAATATCCAGTAAGGGGCGCCAATTCCACCTTGAAAGTTGAACGCTACATTCTCGATTCCCTAACCTGTCTTTTTCGCCTCAATCACATGAAGGGGGTGCTCGTCGCTTAACACCAGGGGAGCTACTTCTGTACGTAAGTAA
The DNA here is from genome assembly GCF_036785885.1 of Coffea arabica. NCBI lineage: Eukaryota > Viridiplantae > Streptophyta > Magnoliopsida > Gentianales > Rubiaceae > Coffea > Coffea arabica. The sequence continues at coordinate 2,442 of NW_027266252.1, forward strand.
TTCTGTTGTTTTCTCGAATGTTGCTGGTGCGGAGGCTCAGTCTTCATCTCCCTCTGCGTGGTTCAGTCCAACTTGACTTTCCCTGGGCCTTCTTTCACTTTAACACTTTGGGTCTGGAGCGGTTCCGTTTCGAAAATGACTTGCTTTGTGTGAGTTCACATTCTTCTTAAGTAGTTTTTTGATAGTGACTCAGATCATCAGATCAGGTCCGGTGCTGTTCAAGAAAGAGTGCCTAAGACGCTGGGCAGCTAAGCTGTCTGAAATGAATTACTTGTTCAAGCGGGGTGACGAATGAAAGCTTCTTGTTCAGCCTTAGAGGTGTTGATTCTACGAGATGGATGCCCAGTTCGTTTGTTCTCTCCCAAGTACATAATTTTACATAGTCCCAGGAGATGGGAAATTGTTTTGGGATGGTTCAGCTTATATTCTATATTACCTCTTGCTTTGCAGACTCTTCTTCATTCGAAAGCCTTATGAAAGAGGAAGAAACTTTACAGCTAAGGAAAGAGTTCAAGCGATTAGCCCCAGACAGAGTTTTTTCAACTAAGTTCTTCAACTCGTTGCCTTTCACTAAACTCTTCATCCGCCCGTTCCCCAAGGGTAGTTGCCGTAGGGCCAGTTTACGTAGCGTAAGGAAGGACTTTTTTTATTAATATTAATAGGGGTCCCTTTATCATTGCTGCTTCCTTGGTTGCTGCCCATCCTTCCCCGAATCGATGGATGAGGCATTAACGGAAATGCCCAATTGAAAGACTTTTTGGTTGGCTTATGACCTCGCACCATTAGATCGAATAGGTATGTGTTCAGTTCTAGGGAGTACCGATAGGCAGCCCCAAAAGAGAAACTTCCCTAGACAATGAATTCGCTTAGGATGCTTTTCTTGAATATCCCACGACTTCCTTCCCTTGGGGACTTGTGACCTTTCCAAGGATTATTGTCTTATTTCAGACGCGGAAGATGGCAATGAGAAAGAAAGAAAAGACGTAGTCAAGGGCGCCCTTTTCCTAGCTTCGGATGCAGCATTAGCCATAAAGGGCCTTTCAAGGCCTTGACATCGTTCTCAAAGGATAGAGGTCAGTTGCACAACTTCATCAGACCTTTTGCCCTCTTAAATGCTTGACTATAGAATCATGCTCTTGAAGACGCTGATCGGACTTCTTACTCCTTTAGCTCCCGAAAGGAAAGCAGAGTACCGGGCATTGACACCCCGTCTACATTTTTCCTTACTATAGGAATTGGAATCGGCTTTTGACCGATAACTATATTATCATGTTCTTTCAGACACTTCAGATGCCAATGCCAAAAAAAGAAATCTGAAATCTCTTACTCTTATTGGCAAAGAGAAAAATCGACACCTTTGCCTATATTAAATAAAGTGGCCTTTTGCCTATAGAATCAGTTACGGGGAAGAAGCTCGACTGTAAGGAGAGGAGTGAATCCAATGCTTCCGCTAGAGCTTCTTACCCTTAACTGTATCGGGTTGTTCCCCTAAAGAGTATATTTCATAAAGGGAGAAGCGAAAGGCCTCTAGATCGAATAAAGATTGAAAGGCAGAGGTCAAAATCAAAATAAAAACACAGAAAAAGGTACTAGCTCTTCGGAAGCCATCATCCCATGGCTTCCTTGATCTAGCGAGTGGTCCCTACGCTTCAGAAGCTATAGCCAATAGCTTCCTTGCTCCGTCAGGCTTTCGCTTGCAACCTCGGGAGTCTTTCCCAATCTCTATCATTAAACACCACTAGATCGATACACTTCGTAGTCCATCCTCTTGTTTTGTCTTGTTTGATTCTTTTCCTATCCTCCGGAGCAGTAGGAACGTTAACTATTAGGATTAGGACTTTATTTGTTTCTTTTTTTATCCCCTTCCTTTCTTCTTTGAATTAGAGAATAGAAAGGGTTAGTAACAGCGCCGCAACCAATAACATTTACACAGGAGGATACATCTGGAATCAAAATTCCACATGTGGAGCCCCTATATACATCACGGTTTTTAAGGATGGATTTGAGATCCACAAAGTGGTGCTGATCGACAATAGGGCTTGCTTACTAGTACGCAACTAAAGAAAGGCTTTTTCAACTGAAAAAAGTCCGGTCTATTATTGATATCGAATTGCATGGCCAGTAGAAGCAGTGGAACATACCAGCACGGGCATCATTCCATCAGTCTCAGTGCATTAGTTCTTTTGCAAGCTAGCTACGTTACCCGCTATCATATCTGGGCACCCAACACCTGCACCCCGCTTCGCTACAACTACGTGATATACGGACAGACGATACAGAGAACCAAGACCCAGCTTCCGAACAACTACTACGACTACGATGACAACTTCGCTTAGCCCATGAAAGAGACTACTCTTTTGAAAGCCCCTCGCCTGGCTTTTCTTAGTCCTTTCCCGCATTTCATTGAAAATTGGATCTTCCTTTGCTCTTTCTGGCTTAGTCGTTTAAAGAGATAAGATAAAAGAAGAGTGCTACGAGCTCCTAAGCCCCGGGGCAGGAGACCAAAAGTGGTAGAACGAAGAAGGTCGCCCTTGCTATTATTATTATATTAAATAATAAATAAAGTTGACTGACCTAGGCCCATAGGATGCTAAAGGATGCAGCTAAGCGGCCCTGGCCCTATACGAAGGCTTGTTGCCACTTTTCTACGAAGAAAGAAATCCAGCTAAGGCTATTTCCGGGGGAAATGCTTTACTAAAGGTCGCCCTTTCCTAGGCTGAAGATGCCACGTAAACGAAACCCCAAAGCGAAGGATAAAGACCTGCTGCCACTATTTAAGGAGTCGAAGTGACTGGCCTTTCTCTTATTATACGATAATGCAGCGCAAGGAAGAATTCGTATGCGCTTTCGGCCCTCGAAAGAAAGGGATTGCTGACATGAGGTCAGTGGTCACAAGGAAGAAGCATATCCAAGTCCAAGTTTTGGGTACTCGGCCTGTAGATTGGCTATAGCTTGCCCCAACCCCCAGCTTGACAGATTATCTTTGTGTTCAGCTTCTGGTAGGGGCTGGAAAGGATGCTAATACCCCCTAGGCTTCGTCACCACCTGAGCTTGCTGACATAACTACTTCCCTAAATCTAGCTCTTGACGGTGCCCTTGCTGAACCACCTAAAGGAAAGCCTGATAAAGGTGGTAAAGGAGCATCAGTAATATTAGTAGCTACGCCCTCGCTAGTAGTTATCATTAAGAGGTCACTCTACTACTAGAAACTATATACTACATTTCTACTTCTGAATGGTCCCTAGTTCGCCTAGCTTTCACGTGTCGACTGCTTTCTCTTTACTTTACCTTCTGACTTTCTCTTTTCGGCATAAGCTCTTGCCACTGAAGAAGCTGGTTCACTCCTCCAATCAAGTGGTCAAGCCTGCCAATCCCTGAGAACCCGACAACTCGGCTAGCCCGGATCCATCTCATAGGCTTCTTTGGTGGCTTTCCCCCTTCGCTACTTTCTTAAGATTGAAATGGAAGTCAAGGAACCTATAGACAAAACGCTGGTTTGGCTCATCTAGATTCAAATCTTTCATTGGCAGCCCAATTGAAGAGCCAAAAACAAGCAAAGCGAGCAAGTTTGGAAAGGAGGGACTCATTCCACCGGATTGCTGAAATCGCTCAATTGAAGCCAAACCGGGTTACTCGATAGAGTCTATTGAGATGCCAGTCAACGGTTGGCAGGGCTTGTTATGCCCAAAACAAGGCTTTTGATAAAGGATTCTCGTAAGAATTGGCATTTTGCCTTGCCTTTCCTAGAGGTCGAAATCCCTAGCCAAGCGGATCCAACTCGGATTTGACTTCATCTCCAACCCCAGAACCAAAAACCTCCCTTGAGCTTGGTCATCCCAGATGAGCTGAGCTACGAAGTTTGGCATTCGTGAGGACGCTGCCCTGTCAGAAAGGGTCATTGAGAATTGGGTCACCGCGGCTGAGCTTCAATCGAAATAGTGATTATTTGGACAGGTTTGCTTATCCAACCCTCGAGTTTAAGGTATCTCATTAGGTCCGGCCCTAAAACGCCTAAACAAAACTCGGCCTTGCTTGCAACAAGGAACCTAGACAGAAGAAAGGAATCGTAGCCTTCAAGCTGACGTCTGAATATCTCATTCATAATCCGACGAGTAAAATGAGAAAGGGGCGCTTTCATAGCTATAGCTTGCTGCGTCAACTGGCCCTTCGTCATCCTTTCTGTGAGGTAGCTTGTCTCCTCCAGCTTGTCTGGTTAATGGGGCTCTCTATTTAAAGATTCAAGAAGTCACTCCGCTTTCTGGGATGGAGAAGTTTCCCTATCTTTGATTTATTCGCCCTACGTGATCATCTACTTTCTTCCAGTGGAGAAAGGACAGACCCCCCGTCTAGTCGAATAAGTAAAAGCGATTTTGGTCACAGAAATGGGAAAGACAAAAGCAAATCTGAAATCTTAGCCTTCATTCACTGATAGCGTGGTCAGGCTCGGGCTCGCTTCCGCACAGGCTCGCTTTTCTTCTCCAGTAGCATCTTCTGAATATGCTTATGTGTGGGATGCTGTTCTATATCTTGATTCGGAAAGATCACTTTCAGAACGGATGCATCTAAAGCTCTCGCTTTCAGAGCAAGGAAAAGGAACTCTACCCAACAGGAGCTTCGAAACAGCCGATAAGGGCTTCACAACGAGTCCATCGAAACGAAGCTAATTCTATTCTAGTAGTAGCACTGATTGCCACTTATGCCTTCTTAGCCGTGTCGTGAAAGTCCTTTGCTCAAGCCAAAAGGGATCAAGGAAGTACGAGCTAGTAAGATGGTTAGACCCCCAGAGAAAGTACCTATACAACAATATCTATTGTCCATACAAAGACTTGAGGTGACTAGCCTTAGCTAACAGCAGAGGTATTCTCTTTGCACTTGCTCCAGACTATCTTGCTTGGATCACCGCTACCTCACTCCCTATCCGATTCTTCTCCTCAGGATATTCTATCGGCTTATTCTCCGACAATAGATATTCGCAGTATCCCCGTTACAAAGGAACTAGTCTTAGGACACTTGAAGAGGCAGAATAACAAGCAGAAGCAGGCAAAAGGCTCAAAGCCGAGGAAAAAGAGAAGAAAGAATCCCAACATCGGTGTCTGCCAGGGTATTGCTTTTCGCGGTCTCAGTAGGATTGTGAAAACCTTGCTCCGATATGAGTTGAGAAGTATCTAGGGAAGTCCCCTATAATATAAAGCTAGTCCCGTTCCACTCTTCTCTCAATGTCAGTGCTTGGAGATCGGGTACAGCGGGATCACTTTTCAGCTTGTTAGTCTGCTATCGCTTCCTCGGATGCCATGATAGTTGATATAGTTGATGTAGTATAATCTCCTGCTTTTGCCTAAGCATCCGCCATCGAAGAGTTTGCAGTCGGAGGAGTCTGCCATTGCTGAATCGCTCGCTGACGCCTCAACAGATGCTCTTGCTGAGCCCTTCTTAGATAAAAGTTTACTTTGGTCTATCTTTCTCCGCCTTAATGGGCTCTCTGCTTGAGAGTAAAGGCCTTCCGCGCCACAAGGACAAGTGGCAACTAGGTGAATTGGGAAGAAGCCACCTCTGGCGTAAAGAAAGGGGGGTAGTAGTTAGACTTATTTATTAGCTTAAGGGCCGCCAATGGCTATTTCATATCTCGCTGTTGATGGATCTTCTGCTCCTGCTGTCGAAGAATCCGCTCTTGCGGATCCGGGTTCTCTTGCTCAATCGTCCATAAACATAAATAAAAAAGTTGGCTTACCGGAAGTTTAAGCTGAGTTGGGGAAGTTCCCTAAATCCAATGCCAAATACTTCTGCTTTGGCACGTTAAGCCAATCAACGTGATGGGTAGGAGCTTAACCCATCGTTTGGCATCCCAATGATGGGGTTCTTCTATCTGTGGGAGCTACTAAGTTACATTACAATCATTGAATTGAACCGGGAGTCCCTTTGTTATAAAGATATCGTACTCACCCCTTTTTAGATAAATTTAGATAAAGTGAAGCGCGCAAAGAGAACAAACAAGATGGTGAGAGCGACGTGGGGCACTCCTCTTTACCCATAATTTGATAATTCGCAGTATGGTTGAACCCGGGACCGGATCCACAGGCGTTGGAACTACTCTCAGGACTCTCTCCCTTTTAGCGCCGGCAGGAGATATATTTTATAAATTGACTATATTTATTGATTGGAAAGAAGGAAGTTTCTCTCCTTAGATTCCCAGATATAGAAATAGAAAACTCTCCTCTATCTAGTATTCAATCCGAGTCCTATGTGACTAGGGACGGCCACCGCCCTCTTTCGTGGGAATACTTTTGACTCAATCTCTATTCACGTAAGAAGAAGGACGCCATCTTTAATATTGAGGAGGCTCTTACCTAGACCTACTATCAGGCTATGGTGAGATCGAGCAAAGAAGATACAGTAAGATTATAGTATTCTTTCCCTTTCCCCAGCAGCTGAGAAGGCCATGACGAGACTACGATATAGACCAGGATCTATCAGCCGCTTGGTGACGGTCAATAAATAGGAAAAAGGGCGCTGCCTCATCTTCTGACTGGCCAACGGGGAATACTCTGACTCTGAACTGGCGCTAGCCCCGGGCATGGATTCGGGGGACAAGTCTAATTCATCAACAACTGGGCTTACCGACTCTACTGAAACTGCACTTCCTGAAGCTGATGGAAGTACGCTCAGATGAAGAAGTCCCGTTCCGCTATTCTTTTATTCTTTCAGGGAAAGGTAGTTCGGCGGAAAGGAATCGGAGATAAAAGAGCTCTCGTTCCAGCAGCTTTGGCCTGTCCCAGAGGTGAAGGAGTGGAAAGGGGCAAGCGGCATCTAACAGGAGCGCAGAGGGATTCTTTTCATGACCCCAACAAGGGGCTCCCTCTTAGGTCCACAAGCAGCTCCCCTATTGGACTTTTCTCTTAAGTAAGGGTCGAGACCACCTCTAGTTATAATCAATCAGGGCGGGGTTCACAGAAAGGACTTAAAGCGGTATCGCCGCTGCCGTCACTCTCCTAGAGACCACAAGACGGCGGCTATCGTTGGTCTATATTCAAGAAGCGGAATGCTGGGATAGGACGACCTATCTGTGTATAGATCCAACGCCGGTAATAGAACGATCAAAGCCGGCTGCTAAACTCCGAAAGTCGCAAACCTGTCTGTCCTGTTGGGAAGGCAGGACGAGAACTATAGTATTGCAGTGCTCCTTTTCCCTCTATAAAATGCTATCGACGAAACAGAAAATATCAGCATGAAGAGGTTAGCTGTGAAAGAGGCATTCATTTCTTCATTCATATTCATAGGTTAGTATACTAAAAAAAATCTGGAAGCAGAGTGGTGAACCGCTTCGCCTATCTGGCCATCGGCAGAGCCCTGGACCCAAGCAAATATAAAATTTATAAGGCCTCGTGCCGAGATAGCCTTCTTCCAACAGGGAAGAAAGCAGATAGCAGTTTCTTTACTCATGTGGCACACGAAAAGTCAGGATTATGCCAAGGTCAAGGAAGGGCATTTTCTACTCAATCGGAAATGAGTTAGAGTTCAAGGTCCGGCTATCTCGTTAATCGGTATAGCTTTTTCTTTCATTGGTACTACTCCGATTCAATTCCTTCGAAACCGAAGAGACAGAGTATCAGTTGATGCCAATTCTTCTCCGCTTCCACTGGATTACTTATGATTGAATAGTTCACTGGTCCACTGGGCAAGGGCCTACGACATAAGGCTCCTCCTACGAACCTAAGGAATAGAGTTCTGCATCGGGTCTTTCTTCCTAGTTACCTTTCAAAAGCGGATAACCACCGGAGCGATAGGCACCTTCTATTCAAAAAATGTATGCTGCTTTTCTCTCCTTAAAGAAGGAGGTGATTGAGGCAGTACGGTAAGAACCTCTCCTTTAGAGCTACCTGCATTAGTTATTATAATTCTAGCAGGGCTTATTCCTTCAACACCAGCTAGGGCATTGATCCCTATAAATTAAGGAACCTAGCCTTTGCTAAGCGTGAACTTCCGCTATTTCCAATACCAAGCGCTGAACATATCTATTCTCTGAACCAGAACCAGATAGAATATCTACTAAGAGGATAACTAGATAGATGGAACAATGATTGACCTTTTAAAGGACTCTTGACGAGTATAAGACAATGATGTTTCATACTAGGAACCAGTATAATACGGAGAACGATAGGAAGTCTATTTTCTAGGAGCTAAGGGGTCATCGGATTGATTGATAGGGTTGTTCTGTTCTACACCGAAGAGATAGCACGAAAGAAGCCACCACGTCATGTACACTCACTCTCCGAAGCCTTATTTCTTTGACTTCGAATAAGGATTGCAAGTGGATTGCCAGAGTTAGCTTTGATAGTCTAGCTCAAAAGTGAATTTAGATAGTGCCCCTTGTTAGCTGTCGCAGGAAGTGAAGCAAACTCGACCAAAGGAAAAGTCTGTTCCTGCTTCGTTTTCTGTTCCCGATTCAATCTTCACCTTTCCTGAATGAAGAAAGAGAGTGAAAGAGAAGATATCAGTGCAATAGGTACAGAGGGGAGAGAAACAGTCTTCGTTCGCTTCGGCAGAAGAAAGCCGAGAAAACAAATAGGAAGAGCACTATGCAAGCTTATAATTAAGTCAATATATAGAAGCTATCACCACCTCGAGCAGTCAAACAAAGTCGTTATGGCTATGTTACTAACATAGACAACTATGAATGGTATTCATTGACAGGAGTGACCGCTTTCTAGTCGTAGTTGGTACCGCCCCTGTTCACTTCAGCATGCAAGGAAAACCTTCGGGAAGAATCCAAGTTTTTCTCCTCTGCAAAGCTATCAATGCTTTATTCACGATCTTTAGCAGTCGATCGTTCATTCTCCCTCCCCAGTGGTTTTCGAAAGCTCGACATGAAAGAATAAAGAAAATAGGAAAAAAAAGTACGGGGATCCCATTCCTTAGTCAGGACCAGGGCTTCCTCGTGAGCCATAGTTCTAGTGTAAGCATATAAATTAGCCTTATCCGAACCGAACCCATCTTACCAAGTCGAGCCCTTTCTGGTTACAGGGAAATAAAGAGAAAGAATCGAGTCACCGATAGCGCATCTCTATAGATCCCAAGGAATTCGCGTATAATAGATCTAGACTCAATTATGGATCTTGTCTTTCGACCTATCAAAAGTCGGACAGACAATTACATATATAAGAGAGATGCGCACAATCTCGCTTTGAGATGACACGCCCAAATGAAAAGACTCCCATGCCTTTCTTGGTGTAAGAGCCTTCCCTGTCTCGTTTATTGGGCTAAGGTGCAATTACCTTGAGATTCAGTGCGCTAACACTCTTATAAGAAAAGAAAGGAACGAAGTCGCATCTACCTTTAGGACTGATTGCAGTGCTTTCCTCTGGGGTCTCAACTACTTTAGCATCCCCTACTTGAGAAAGGAGTGCTGCAAAGCTCCTTAAGGTTAAGTTAGCAACTAGGTCTCCCTTTATGTTAGAATGGTAGCTTCCTAACCCCGGCTGGTATGGATCTCTATTCCGAGCTACCTCCAGATCACCTCTGGGTTCACGCCTTCCGGTAAGAGAACTTTAGCTAGAGCGCCATAGCCCCCAGATCTGTTGTAGGCAAGGCAATTAGATCTGTAGCGGGATCTTCCCCTCCCTTCAAGAACTGGGAACCAGGTTGTAAAGCTCATTCCCGGTCTTGCAACTTGGTCATTTGATCGATTTCCTTGTAAATTCCTAAGCATGAGAGGAAGGAACCGCTTCTCTGAGCCCCCGCTTTTGGGGGGCGGGAGACGCTATGCCAGATAGGGCGCCTCAAATCTTCGAAAAATCACACGCAGAGGGATTGTGGAAAGGCCTGTAGATGTGCTGTGCCCCTTTTGGGGAGAAATTCCTCAAAGCCCGGTCCGGATAAGCTAACTCTTCCTTTTGAGCTAGGGCCAACCGCTATGAGCTGAAAACCCTGCTCTTGACTTCTCCTTTTTAAGAAAAGGTTCTATGGCTCTTGTGCTAGAATTGCTTTTGGGAGCTCAATGAAAATTATCGTAGTGTAGTTACAGTCAACACAGTAGCTTTAACGTGAGCAGCGCTTCGCTCCTTATCTTATCTTATCTTATATAGGCTATACACCGTGCTGAATGAAAAAGTTTCCCCATTCCCATTTCATTTGTAAGGACAACCCTTACCTCCTCTCTTCCAACTAGAATGCTTTTATTTGAGGCGTTCTGGTTTTGCTTATGCACACCGGGCTGCTTAGTCGGAATAGGCAAGCGGTGTGCTAGAGTGATGGATATCTAATTTTTTTATGAAGCATCAGCTGAACATTTACCAATATGGGTCGCAGTTGGATCCAACCGGTCCCACTCGTTATTCACCCAGCGATTGGATTGAGATTTCCTTTTCGGAATCTTCTCCATCTGAATGAAGTTGTCAGAACTGCCACCATCGAGAAGAATGCGCACGGTGGTGCCTGCAATCGACCCAGAAGTACATTTGCCAGAAGTGCCATGATAAGCTTGTAATGACAAATGATGCAAAGTTGGAGAATCATCCGACGGAAGATCCGGTGGAACAGGTTCGGCGACAACAGAGGAGGAAAGATCGCCATCCGGTTCATCCACCTGCAGAATCATGTATTGGCGATTCGGACATTTGTGCTTCCACGAGAATTTATCGTCGCAAGTAAAGCACAACCCCTTTTCCCGTCGCAGTTGCATTTCTGCTGCCGACAATTTCTTCACTGGTGGCAGAGGCTTAGTTGGAGGAGACGGAAGGTAAAGCAAAAGAACTGGAAAGCTGGGTGGACTTCATAGCCCGGTCACTCCGAATATGCTAGTCGAGATGTCTCGAATGCGAATGGACTAGATGCCTGAACCTCGGTCAACTAAGTTGTAGTATCCATCATGTTCACTAGGCCCTTCCCGCTTTGCAAACAATCTCTTGGTGCTGTTAGGAAGCGAGGCACACCTTTCTCCTCCCAATGGGCCGGTGCCTTCTATATATAATGAATCTCCCCTGTTTTGGGGCGATCCAGTAATAAAGAATATCCTGCTCGCAGGCCCAGGCCGCCAAAGCCGGCTTGACACGACACCGATTCCCAGATCAGGCCATATCTGATACCGGTTGGACATATTCATTAGTGAAGGACCAGGCCCATGCCAGCACATGGCACTGATAGAAAGATATATGTTGAAGAAGGATTTTCCCTATCATCGCTGGCGAATTCCGTCACCCACTTTAGCTTCGTGTGCATAGCCTTCCTTTTGCCTTCGGGAGAATAGATGTCTAATGAACTTCCCCTAGAAAGACTTGGGAACCCCATGTATAAATCTTTCTCTAAACGCAAGAGCTAACTATCTATCCTATCCGTAGGAGCAGTATCTAAAGAAAGTCCCTTAGGGGTGTACATTAGAAGATCCCGACTCTTTCCTAAGCAGATGCTCTGCAGCGTCCACGTGACTCATACCTAGTCTCCATCTGATTCGTGAAATAGAAAGATAGGTGTTACCCTTATAGAAAAATCATGGGTATTGTACAAGATATAAATGCAACACATTGTCTTGTTCACCTTTATTGAATCTCGACGCTACGTGTCTAGTAAATAAATAGCCCAGCCAAAAGGGGACTATGATAGGCAAGACTCAAGATCATCCGTCCTCCATTAGTCAGAAAGAGCAGTCAATTTCTATAGCACTCTCTTCCCGCCTTGAGGAGTTATCCAGAGTAAGGGAGCACAAAAGAAGTTCACGAGAGAGGTACCTTGAGCTTAGGATCCAAGTAAGCATCCCTTTCCCCTAATCCAATCTGCTAGTCTAAAGCGCATTTGACAATATGAGGATTCAACCCCAAATGTGTTAGGATTCGTGTCAACAAGCTTCCATCGCCTGAATCAGCGCTGCTGCAAGTAATAGCTATAGCTAAGGCTGCCACCACTGCACTATTTTATCTGACCTACTTTCTATATGGTCTATAACAACTGTAACATATATATTGAAAGTAATCTTCTCACTTTCTTTTCTTAATTGGACTCAGTACTACCCATTCATAATGGTTCCAATCCAAGGTTGAAGCACCAGTACTCTTTAGTGAGATCGCTCTATCGGGCCTCATGCTATCCTTCAACCAACGCTCTTTCTGCGTCTTACCGCACGCTCTATCTGACAGAACGATATTTCCATGTTATTTGAAGAAGTAATAAGCCTATTCTTTTTCTCTTTCTCTTCTTAGTTCATTTTATCGTATTATTCAATTTAACTGCTTCTTCTCGCTATAATAAAATAAGTATTTAAACTATCTTCCTTTGCGAGATCGAATAGATCGAGTAGAGTAGCTACAACCCGATTAGTGAGATTGAAAAGACGGTCGGCGAACGACGATTAGCTACCGGCTTTACGGCGATTAGCGGCAAGTCCATCGAGAAGCTGCAAGCCGAAGACAGTCGAGTAGCTAGCCGTAACTCCCTCTCAACCAGAGTAGCTCCACAGCAGTTAATCGAGGAAATCCTAAAGGGAGAACTCTCGAATAGGTTGTCGGAGACTGACTCAGTTAGGGATGTTTTAACTACTTCAGAAATTCCCGCGCCGGCCTGAACTCGTTTAGCAGCTTTACGACGACCCGGCCCCGAGAACGCGATTAACAACACAGAAAACTTAGCTACATTACGGCTATCTCGAACCGGATAGATCGACTTAGCTACTCTGAATGATGCACTTTAAAGCAGCTAGTTCAGATGGAACTAAGGAAAGCTTGCTTTACAGCGCTCAGTCGCCGCTAGGCTCGTTCTCTTTAATAGGAGGTAAGCATCCTATCTCTCAGCAATGCACCCATCCCTCTCGCTTTTTAGTGGCTTCCGGGCTGGTTGCTTGGATTCGAGATAGGTTGCTTCCCTTCCTTTGCTTGAACTGAACTGATTGATGGCCGCTTGACGACTAGTCAATCGAAAGCTACCTGTTAAGATAGAAGCATCCAATCCATCAGTCTCTTTAAAAGAATTCTTTTTAGGTATACTTTCAAATCAAAGAGTAGTTGATAAAAGAGAAGAAGAGAATCGAAATAAAGAGAAGAATTCACTGCTTAAAGTATAATAAATGAGAAGAGAATCGCTGAGTGAGTATCGGACAAGCTCTCGAAGAGCACCTGGAAGTTCCACCTCTGCGTATTGCTCTGGTACTACTCTAATCGAAGGTGTAAGGCCGACGCTTTCCGAAGGGTTTCCCGACAGGTTACAGCTCTGAGGAATGCTGTGATATCACTCATAGGCGGCTCTTTCTGATGTCTAAAAACTAACCCTCCTTTTTACTTTGATATTGCCAGAGGGTCTCCCTTAGTTTTAACTACGTCAAACCTTTGGTTCGGTCGGTCGTCCAATCTCTGCTTCCTTCCAGTCTCGATGTGCCCAACAACGACAGATACATTCGTTGTTCCCCGCGTCTCCTACTCCTACCTTCGTACTGCAAGCCAGCCTTTCACTCGAACTCCCGTTACCGCTGTCCCTATTGGCTTGTCTCCATTCGTTTGCTTTCCCGGATTGTGCCATCCTATTAGCCTCTCCATCTTTGCCTTCCCGGCGTCCTAGCCTTGTAATTATTAATTAGTAATTGGCTGATTAAGATCAACTGCCTCCACCATGGGTGGTTCTTAATCTCAATACCGTAGGAATGCTCTTGGTCTTGATAAAACCAGATCAGGATCAATTGACTTCGTAACCTATGCTTCTGCGTTCCATACCCCAACCTCTGTGGGACTGCTCGCTTTGGCACTGTAACTTGATCAGTAAGTGAGTGAAACAATCGCTGCTGCTGGATTGTTCACGGAATCTATAAAAACAAAGACAGGAAAAACTTCTAGCGTAGCTACTGGCTCTGCGGGAAAAGCTGGGTATCCAACTGCTTGCTTCGGTCGAGATCCAGATTCTGAGAGTAGTGATCGAGAGCCTGATTCTGACGTTCGTGAGCGTGACCCTGCAAACGGAAAGAGTGAGCCAACCTAAAAACATATGCGCAATAAGCAAAGGTTGACCTTTCCGGCAACAGAAGGCCAATTGAAAGCGGAAAGCCGCTTCTTGCAGAACCTCTCACTTCGTTCGAGCAACCAAGCCTTGAAGGCTTGCCTTTCAGTCGAGCAAGCTCGTAAAACCTCGTAAACTCGCTTCGCTTCCTTGACTTTCATAGAAGGACTCGGTGAGCGTCCTTCAATGCTTGCTTTGTTAGTTGTTTAGCCTACTTCATAGGTGTTGAGTGATGGCAGGATTCTTTTCTCATAGACCGTAACCGTCATGGATTCTCCTCTTCTGGTAAAGACATAGAAGCTGCGAGACTGGCTAGGTTACGAAGTCAATAGTTTTCTTTCTTTTGCTCTCGTAGCAGCACCAAATGAGGATTCTCCTATATAATACAAGATCTCCATCAATAACGGAGAGAAAGGCTGGTTCGAAAGCAAAAGCCAGACTGAAAGCCCATACTAGAAAAGCTGCATTCCACTAGGCCCCTACTATAGGAGTAAGCGCCAGTCAGCCTTTCCTCAAGCTCCCACTATCAGAGTCAGGCACGGAATAAGCCCTTAAGCCAGTAAGCATTTAAAGCTCTAGCCCGGTTAGCTCAACACTGTAACAAGAAGATGCTTATAGGATCTTTGTTCTGAATCTACTTCCTCATACCTGATCATACCCTTTCGTGAGCACAGGCCAAGAGAATAAATAGAACCTCTACTATTACTTACTATATTAGGCAAGCCTGCTTGGGTTAGAAATAGGGAGATAGACCTTCTGCCCTTTCCTTTCACAGGTTGAACTAGAAAGGTTGAGTTAGGAATGCCATCTAGTCCTGCCTTTACCTTTCACTTAGCTAATAGAATCTATCGACTCTCAGGCTAACAGCTAGGAGTTAGCCGTTATTCCCTTAGAGCTAGAAGTAAGTAAGCAAGGTAAGGATTGCTAGTACAAGTTGGGCTCTCTCTCCTCTGCTAAGGAGTTAGAGGAAAGCCAGTCAAACCAGTTCCGATAGCCAGCTAGTAATAGATAAAAGACTTTGTTACCGCCCAGTAGCTATTAGAAGCCTGGCGGCTTCCTAGGGTTAGCTGCTAGTAGCTAGGAGTTAAGAGATAGGAGCTAGAGGTTCTGCAAGAAAAGTCGTTATTAGGCTAAATCAGCAAATTCCCCTGGCTCTATCGAACCAGTCACTTCATACCAGGTGAGTAAGGAAGTGGAGAACCCTATAGCCCAGGTGAAAAAAGGAAGTAAGGTGCTAGACAGAACAGGGGTTTTGGTTTTGACATCTACGGCTAGCGGCATCCCTCAATCTAAGACATGGTAAAAGAAGAAGGGTTCCAGCCGGCATTCCCCCACGCCCTGAGTGAAAAAATGACTTGCAAGTAGTGGTCGATTCAGTAAAGGCAAACTCCTCGATGCCAGACGCTAAGGGGCTATAAGCGGATCCGAAACCAAAGCTCGAAAAGCGTGTGCAAGCATCCGATTTTGCTTTCAAGAGTCTCGTCTCTCCTTCTCCTACCAGGCTCCCTAAATGCAACCTAGGCTAGACCTTCTTCTTACTGCTATCCTATTCTAGTTATCGGGAAAAAGCCTTCCAAGAACAAAAGGATCCGCCCTTTGATAGAAGTAGACGAGAAAGAAAGAACGGAAGCAAAGCCCACCACGCACTCATCCCAAGCAAAAGACACGTCAGCAGCACGAAGATCACGCATAGTTGATTGAAGCAAAGCTTCTTTCATTCAAAACGTCCGGATTCGACCGCTTGCCCCCGAAGCATCGCGTAGATCTATTATTCTCTCCGGAGATCAGAGTAGTTGTGCTTGAATCAATATTGAAATCTCCATCATAATCCGCATCAGCAGGTGAGGTAGTCTAACTCTTAGCTGCTCCTCTGTCGGAAAAAGGGTTGGCGTTGGCTAGCTCCCAATTCTGAAAACGTCCAGAATGGCGCTCATCCAAAAGGGCACTCTCCTGGATCATTGAAAGGGTACGAGGGGTCCCTAAACGTGCGAAAAGGGCCCTTTCTTTGAAGCTAGGGACTTGAACAAATAGAGGCAGAACCACACCAAAAGGTGACTAAGAAAGAGAATTGCATCCTATTACTGTACACGTTGATGATCTTGTATACTAACCGAGACTCCATCCGCACTCGCCCGAGAAAACACGTACGTCCTCCCTGTAATTGTCTTGTCTTTGTTATGGTTTCAGGGCCTACGACGAGCTAGGAGCGAATTCTTCTATCTAAATGCCAGTCAACTTCTTTTCTCCTTAGGTGGGGGCAGGATTCGAACCTGCAATCTTCAGGTCATGAGCCTGATGAGTTAACCATTACTCTACCCCCCTTCTCTTTCTTGAAACTGAAAAGATATAGATTCTATCAATTTCCACACTTTGAACCTGCATCCCCATTTCCTCGATGCGAACCATAGACGGAAATCCAAAGCTTGAACAGAGAATCTAAAGGCTTAACCGCTACGGAAATCATTACACAAGCACAACAGCATTAACCCTTAGCCGAGGCGAGAGACCTCTAAGCTCATACACTCGCTCTCCTAGACGTACCATTCGTATTACGTGCTAGACGGATTAGGGATTCACAAACATAGGTAATAGCCGCCTACATGGAAGGCTTGGAACCGCATTCACATAGAGAGAAAAAGACTGAAACCATAAAGAATGACTAAACAGAATGGAAAGAATCCAACCGGACCAATGACTAGGGGAATGAAAGGCAAGCCTGCTTGTTCCGACTGACTTTTGAAAGAGACAGAGAGAGCGAGTCCACGATAAGTATAGTCCTGACCCAAGAAGAGATAGCGAGAGAGGTAGTAAAAGAAAGTAGGAGAGGCTGACCTCCCAAGTTGATGAGTTTTAGATAGATTGTTGATCCTCATTCGATAGAGCAATCCCAGATTCTCAATGAAAGGGCTTCGACTTTGACTTGCTTGAGGAATGGGAGTAGGCAGTGAAGCTTAACGAAGGGGCGTAGCGAAAGGAATTCGCTAGTTTTTTTTGGGCGGATAGGGAATGCAGGGACTCATTATAGATAGCGCTAGGTGTGTTAACTTACTTAAGACTGTCACATGAAAGAGGCTAAAGAATCTCATCACAATCAGTAAGACCCTAAAGAAAGAAGAGAAAAGAGCCTGAAGGAGCTGATGCTTACCTCAAATTCAAATGCCGTTGACGTTGATGAAGGAAAAGCGAAAGCCCAGAAGACCGTCTTCAATAGCTGAGGATTATGATTCACTCCCTCACAGAGAAGGAGATAGCATCAAATGAAAATCGATTAAGCCTCCCAATAGTTTCGCTATAGCGACTACGTACCTTCTCTTCCCTTTAAGTTGCGTGAACTCTTATGATCTTTTTTTATGGTCATGCCGGCGATGATAGGTGGGTTTGGTAATTGGTTTGTGCCGAATCCGTACCTCGCTTTCTTTTCATTCATTGATTGATTCAAGGTACTTCAAATCTGATCGGACACGTTTCATAAACAGCGGTCATCAACGGGACTGACTGACTCCAACACCGGCCGGCTTCCTTGAAGCCTTGAGACAAAAAGTGTTCGTGATGGCGGAACAGAAAAGTTCTAAGTTATGTAACCGAAAGTAATGATCGATCAAGCGAGAAGCCTTCTTAAGCAAGAGCTCCTGGCTATTGCCTGGATCTGGTTTTAGTCTTTCTAATCTATCGAAAGAATTCATACGGCGAGGTTCTATTTGCCTGTTCATCGGCCCACTCTTACTTCATTCAGAATAGGGGAGCAGATGCCTACTTCCTCGTCGTGGAGCAGAACAGGTGAAAGCAACCGATGTGATCTTTGGTCAATTCACGAATCGATCGGGCGGAAGTCAAATCACCTTGATACTGAACCGGATCAACCCCTTCTGCTAAAAGAGAGCGGTAGGTCGGGCCTTGCTCTATAGGTCATTCGGCTGTATAGTTTTTTCCATTTTTTGGCGTAACCTTGTTCCCCAATATCACTTCAAGAAGGGATGTGGGTGCTGGGAGTTTTGTTTCCTTGTCGTAGGAAGTTTCTTATTCGTCTTTCATTTCTTCCTGTGAGAAAGATCCTATGAGAGACCTCCTTTTATAAGAGGATAGTTATGGGGTGTAGGTCTTGTCAGAGCCTTCTCGTCATATTAGCTATTTCAATCGGGAAAGAACCGGTCTGCTTACTGCTATCCCCTCTCGTCCGCTCTGGTCTATTAGCTCTTCTGCTCCGGCCAAAGGCAACTGTTCTCCTTCGGCCACTAGTTTTGAGTATGTATGGAATAGAATAGGAAAGCGGCGGTCTTTTTTCACTCCAGTTAGCTCGTCTCATATTCGGAACCGGAAAGCAGGAAAGAAAGCCGGAATAAGAGTCTTGGCTGTCGTCTTTCCTTTCCTGGCTTTGCGATCGACTATGATTCTGTCGTTCTCTTATAGGTTTCACTTCATTTTTGAATATTACACGGTTTTTGGTTAGAATAAGTAAAGGTTTTTTCCTTCCCCTTTCCCTACCGACGAGGCGTTAAGACGAGGAGGGGTTGATTGAAGTACCAATGAACAAAGGTTCGAGCGGTTTATAGAGAAAGGTTGTGCAAAATATCTTAATTGAAATTGGAGGAGCGAACCGAGATTTGGAGGATAGACAAACGGACAAGAAGAACCTCTATTTCGAAAGAAAGGTGGTGTAAAATCTTAAGTGCTTTCAGTCAAGTCAGCTTTGAAAGCTGGTAGTTTCGGGAGTCTTTTATTCAAACTGCTTCATCCCTCTCCGGCTGTGTTGGTTCTACGCCCACTCATCCTTTCCCTTGCATACCTGTCTACATCGGCGAAACTCTAGTACGTACCTCTTTCGATAAGGGAATGATTCTATTTCCGGGTGAGTCTTCCTTTCATTGCTTGCTTGGTGCACACTGCCTTTTCCTCATAGTGGCTTCCCCGGGGAGAGTCACTTGGGAAAGAGATCGAACGAGAAGCTTTGGTAGTTTGGTAGCCGGGCCACGTAGCGAAGATAGACCCATGAGCCCTAAAGAGAGAGTGTTTTTCCCGATGTGAAGGGCATGATTTTCTTTGCTTTAGTACTGCACAAAGCTTTATCCTTGTCAAGAGGCATCACTACCTTATTTGCAGGTGGTCTTTTAACCATTGCTATAGGCGCAGGTGCTACTCTTGCATGGACGGTTGCTAAAGACTGCTACCTGGGGGAGGCTCGATCGATTAGAAAGGAAGAATGGGAAGTGCTAATCATTGTTACCATGCATGCACGGGGAAGAAGGTCTAGTGGCTTTCAAGGTGAAAGTGGCTTCTTTCAAAGTCAAACTTCCCTTCGCCGGCAACTCTTAGCAATACAGTAACTTTAAGAGTCATACGCCAAATCGGAATATGATTGATATCCCAATAGTCAAGACCTCTACACCGCTCTCTCCCGACTGAACTATGGGTGGGAGGCCTAACGACTGCTGTTGAGAAGAGGAATTGTTTGATTCAGACGATTCGTTCACATCGGGCGGGAGAAAGGCTCTTTGAAGGAAGAATGCGCTCTTAGTAGTCATCCCTATCCTATGCAGAAGACGATCTGCGGCATTCAACTGAATGAAGATGGCATGAAGACGTCAATTACATCGACCCTTGCTTAGCTTGTGGGAAACTAGCTCTTATAAGAGAAGCCTTTCTCTTATTTATATACGATGCTATGTCCGAGAATAACAGATCAGACTTGCCTTTCTGACTGTCTTGCTCTTGCCTTGTTAATGGACGAGTAAGAAAGAGATTGACCTTGCTGGTGTCAGGTGCAGATGGAATTGAATCAGAAGACAGAAAATTTCATCAGCTCTGGGACTTTCAGGAAGAGAAGTAGGCAAAAAGCTGCTCTCCTAACCGGTACCGGTGGTGGTGTCATAGAAGTCAGCGCTGTTGCCGGAAGGAGTCAGGACTCAATGCCCAGAGCCAACTGCTGGTGGTTCAGAAAGTGAATCAGATTCGTAAGAAGATGGTACGAAAGGGATTGATTGGGATTCATCGACATCTAAGATGAATTTTGAAATCAATGGGAGATCTTCCTCAATAGTATAGTTGTTGCCGTGGTTGTCAGACTAGAAATGGAATCCACTTTTGATGCTATAGAAGGTCTTGCTGTCGTACCCGCTAGGAAGAGACAGAACCAGAATTCATATAGAATAATGAAAGTCAAAGGCAATTCCTACTGTCCGAGGAATCAAAAGAGAGATCAATAGTCGAATAACTAGAGATGGTAATATTTGCAGTTGCCACTCTTTCCTACTCTACCAGTATTGGTGAACGAAAGGTGTCAACTCAAGCTGATCATTCCATTTTGAACTCTTATTACATTACAGTGACGGCACCTCTTTCTCTTTATGGAACCTGCTCTTTGACTCGCATTTCTGGGGTTGAGGAGTTGCTTTTGGGCTAATCTAATGCTGTGGGAGTCGCTGTCTCAAGAATCACCCTTGTCCTAAGCGGTCAGTAAGCTTTGACTTACTCAATCCCAACCAAAGCCATATTAACAATCACGGAAAATGCCAGACAATAACTCATTCGGCGACCTGGGGGATCGCATCCATCACGATTCTATCCTTGGCATAGGGTAGAGTAGAGAGTGATTGGTCGTAGCTGTCCTGGTTTATTTGGCTTAGGAAGATCGAATCTATGCATTGCGGAAAACCGAAACGATGCTGCTCCCAGAGAAGACTTGTTATCTCGGACTTCGCATTGAAAGAGTTGTGAGGGGCTTTTGCCTTCAATAATGTATCGATTCGCATCAAGACCTGCTCCATCAAATGCGACACTCGAACATGATTATACTTAGCTAACGTACTTATAGACAATTGCATTTCCTTATTCGATTCGTCAGTGATATTGGCGTCGTCAGATTGTACACACGACTGAGAAAGAGGTATACGCGAACGAGTCAAGCGAAGACCTATCCTATCCTAGTACTATAACTCTCTGTAAGAGTCAGATAAGAATGCCTACTTCAGTCCAAGACCATACCAAGCAGACCCAGCTTCAAGCGAGCTCACCCTATGGACCTTGCTGAACTAGATTCCCTGCTAGCGAGAGCGGCTTAGAAAGAGAAAGGAGCACAAACAAGGGTTGTTTGAAAATGAACAGATAAGCTAACGCACTACTGATTTTCTGCCTACTAGCAATTCAACTACTCCTGAGAAAGACTCAAACTGAACTAGTTGAAGCTAAGGGCCTGCCTTCCCAGCTACTGAGGTAAGGATCCACTTGATTCATCACTTTATTCATAACCATTAGATAGAGAGAGAATCCCACCCGGCCTAGCTATAGCTATCGTAATGCGTCTCGATGCCAAAGCTTCCTGAACCAACTGAAGCAAGGAAATGAGAGTCGTTCGGGTATGCCTATGGGTGTGAGTTCTTTCAGAACCTTTATCTGCCCTTTTCTGCTTAAAGAGAGAAAAAAGAAGGTTATGTAATAAATGAAAGGGAAAGCACTATAGTAATGCAGTTACGAGGCAGTTACCAGAAAAGATCTAAGCAAGAAAGGCTGAAAGGACTGGATTTCAAAAAGCCCAACATTGCTGCAAAAAGGAATGCCCAGCAAGTGAGGTGAAAGACTAACCCTTACAGCTAAATCTTCTTATTAATGTAATGTCTATAAGAAGAAGGTGAAATCCTACTCTTTCTTACCTCACAGACAAGCTAAGTGTTCTCACTAAGAAGATTAGGCCTTCGGGAGGAGCGAAGCCACTCTATCGGGTGATAAGTAGCAGAGTGAGCACAGAGAATGTAGTAAAGAGAGAGAGGGCACCGGAGAACCCGCACGTGGGAATGCCTAGTCACCTCCCGGGCATACCATCCACAGAGGGAAGGTCAGTGCGAATCCCTTAAACAACAAGTTCTTCTTCTTCTTGTGAAGTCATCAATTCAGTCTAAAGCCCATCCTTTAAATCACAGGGGAGAGGTCTTTTGTGAGAAGACTGTTTTACACTCATTCTTACTTATAGCCATCACTCTACGAAACTGTCGAAAGCAGGTCTTAAGAAAGCTGGTCTTTACGTGACTTGACTTACCCAATCTTCATTCTTTTCTTTCTGCACATCGATGCTTCCTTTAGTCGATCAATTCCTTAAAGGGACTCTTTAGATAGGTCGAGTCATTTCTTTCAGAACCTCCGCCTCGTCATCACTATCCTTTCTGGTCTATAGCCCATATAGAATGAAACGATCCCAGCCCAGCACGGTCTGAAAAGCGTAAACAAGCCAAGCTGTTTGTTAATCACTGCACCAAGGGGAAGCAACCTGAACCTCCTCTCCTACGTCTAAGGTCCTTGGTGACTAATCTCCTCTTCTTAGCCCCTCCTACTCCTCCGTCCCTGACCTTCTCAAGCCTTACCGTAACTGCACCCTCTTACCTTCACAATAAAAAAAGGGTTTAATAAAAAAGAAAGACCGGGAAGTGTGAAATAAATGGATTGAAAAAAGACTCGGGCAATCGAGAACAGGTTTTAATGAAATTGCACATAAGAGAGAAAACTCTTCCCATTTGGATTGCTGTCTTCCGAGTGGAGAAACCATTTTCATCATTTTACATCGCAGAATGAACAAAAACCAATTCAATTAGAAAGAAATATGAATTGCCTTATTCAAGGCTCTCCAACTCGCCTATAAGGCTATGATCTGTGGCTCGCTCTTTCCTCTTCTGGTTCAATATATCTTATAGTAACGAGTAGATCACGTTTTCCGGTTGGGGTTGGGTCTTGCCTTTCCCCATGCATTCATAGCGTTCGTTGTTTTGTACAGCTCGGTCGAGCCTTAGACGGGGCGTGAAACTTATAGAACCCCCTTATACAGCTCCAGGTTGCGGTGATCCCTGCCTTTATCCATAAGATAGAAGCGCAGCCGCCCCTCGTTCACTAGGGAAAATCCAGAATCGCATCTCTCATGCCATGCGGTAGTAGCCGGACCTGAACCTAGCCTTGAGGCTGATCGCAGGGCATTCCTAAATTTTAGCTAAAGCTAATCCCGTTCCATAAGATGATGATCGTACTCCTTCCTTTTCAACTACTCTTCTTTTCTTTTTTTCTCCTTTGGTCAGGCAAGTTAGAGGCTCCCTTCCGTTGGATTGGGCTTGTCAGCGTACGGCCTCTGGCGGCTTAACGCCTCCGTTGGCTAGCTAGTCGTCTGTTCCGTCGGTGAACAATGATTATTGCCTTAGTTTTTGGACTCGAGTTAGCGAGTAGGTTAGGCATTCGCGTAGCCTTAGGTCAAACCTTCTTTCGCCGGGCTATGCACCTCTATGGGTGCGAGTCAAGTTCAATGCGCATCATCCCACCGCTCTTAGCAAGTGAATCAGAACACAGAGTGGCTTACGCTCCTAAGAGAAGAAAGGATTTTTGGCAAGATTCCAGGTATGCCACAAGGTATGCCAATAGCGTAGAAAGCACTACTTCCGACTTGAATGATGTAGTTGCCTTCGACCTCTATTTGTCGAGATTGGCTTGGTGTTCAGCCACGGCAAGATCGCTTCCCATGTCTTGCGATCCCTCTTTTGGTTTGTGGATTAGGACCAATCCCTTCTTTTTGCAAGCTATACTCAGAAGAGAAAGAGTTATTGTGGCCAGACTCACTATTTCCATTTCAAGGCAAGCCTTCAAGGCTTGTTGCTCGAACGAAGTGAGAGGTTCTGCAAGAAAAAGCATTTTGATCAGTCCCTTAAGCGAGTGTTAGTGCCCCTATGGGGCAAGATCCCTAATCCCTGTACGGGAAAGAGAGTACCAAGTAGGGCTTAGTATAGGAAATGCATATAAACTTGAGAATCATTCTTCTATCTATTTTCCAGTCCAGCTGCTGATTGGATGCTTGACTGCCCTTTTACAGGTTATTACTCCTAACTCGGATGAGGAGCCATCACTCTGACTGCCAGAAGAGAAGAAGGACCTTCTCTGATGACGCAACCTTCAAGAAGGGAATTCGGAATCATAAGACGAGCAAGAAAGAGTGCTTTCTCTGAAAAGAAAGAGAGATTGGCATTCCTCCGATCAGCATGAGAGCTCGATCCAGCTGAAAGCGATCCCTCAGAAAGTCCAACTAAACGGACTGCTCCTCTATGTGCTCCGAGACCCTCTCCTTGCTCGAGGCGAGGGAAGCGGCTTAGTACCACCCGGCAACAGCATCTGGACCTACTATTGGTTCAACAGAAAAAAGGTCATCTGCTCGAACTGCTGCTTTCATTCTTGCCCCTGCGTGGTAAAGCTACAGCGGGTGAGACCTTTGCCCAGTTCTTGGCTTTCTTGCTTCCGCGCCCTTCTTCTCTTTAGGAGACCGGTCATTACAGCAGGCAGGAGAAAAGAGAGGGCTCGGCATACCACCGGCTGAATCTTCTCGCGGTAAGCGAAGCCAACACAGACCCTGCTATCCAGGCGAGAGCAGAAGGCTAACTTCACACTTGTGACCCTCTTATTCACCAGTGAGCTGCCGAATGAAATGACCAGCTGGGAATCTCTTCGAACTTATAGGAATTGAACACCCATGAGGACCGCCACATCGAGGCCAATAAAATAAGCCTCATATTCCGCAATGTTGTTGGTGCAAAAGTTCAAGACTACACTTGGCTTGTGCGAATATAGTCACCACAGGAAGAAAGCGGCGAACTCCAAAGAGAGGGGAGGCGCACCGACCGGAAGTGAGGAGCCAGAAAGCATAGATTATCTTTCCAGGTCTATCTATTATACGTTATTTCACCGATGCGAGGATCGGAGTAGTCCCATTCGATTGATCGATTCAGAGTTCCGAACCGAAGCCCATACTATGATAATGAGTTCGAACCTGAGATCATGGGTTAGCCAGTCCCATCCCAAGTCAAATCAAAAGGCACGGACGGAGCGAGACCTATTCAGATGAGGTCTCGCAGGATCTCATCGCTCAAGTCCTCCGACAGCCCTGTGTAAGCTGCGAGCAGAGCAAGCGGTTCATACTATTACTTGGAAGCCCGGTGTAACAAAGACAAAGAAAGAGGATCGAAGCCGATTTCCCCAGTTGACTTAGATGACATCAAGTCCGACAACTAGCCCCATTCTATTCTATTAGGGCAATGGGTTCAGCTGCTTGCTCAGCTCAAAGCGGAAAGTCAGGGCTCTGGTACTTCCTTTCGACTTCCTGTACGCTATGTGAAGATCTGTCTTTGTCGGCCGTGTGAAGGCAACTCAAAGGCCAAGCGCAGGAACAGAAAGAGGCCAGGGGCCATATCCTGAACACATTCAATGAAATGACCGATCACTACGCCACCCCAGCAGCTCGAATACAAAAGAAACTTGTTCATTTATGTTACCGAGAGCTAACAACAGCGGATAAGAGAACTGCTTCTGAAAGAAGACTTGTTCGCTTTATGGGTTCAGTCTTTACTGGATTAGCGTCAAGCTTTTCTTTTTTCCCTTTCTGCATTACCATTACCTAAATTTCTGGTATGCCTTTTACCCTGGCGCCCTTCTCTCGTGACTTCAGCTTAAGGCGCTCAAGTTTGCGTCATTAATCTGGTGCTGACGGGTGCGTCATGTCGTCCACAGCCTCTTGCCCATGCTTTCCTAGTATTACTGCCCTTCCTTTCTGTTCATTCCATTTAGCAGCACCTTACATTTTCCTTAGCACGTATTTTTTTCTTCTGCTTGGTCTATCGATGTAGACTACTTGGAGCCTAAGTAAGTAGGAGATTCCCCCTTTCTTTGTCTTAGTTTGAGTACTTTCCTTTGCTGTGCTGATCCGGTCTTGCTTTAAAGCGACAAGATTTATTGCGTATTTCTGAACCCTACAAAAACGCACTAGTTGGTAAATTTACAATGGGGAGGCCATCTATGGAGACTCTACGTAAGTTTGTTGCTTCGTTAGGGTTGAAAGGTGATTTGCCCTATAGGGCTACTGGACTCCAGGCATATACTCTTGCGTCCGACGATTGAAAAGGCCTTCAGTGGCTCGAGTTTTAGTTGAGCTGGATGTTGCGGTAGAGCCTAAGAAGCGCTTGTGGATTGGGGATGATAGCTATGGGTTTTGGCAGCAAATTGAATACGAAAACTGGCCTCATTATTGCAAATTCTGCTCCAAAGTGGCTTTGACAGCCGGCTCATAAACATGCCATTAAACGCTAAGAAAACAGCCTTCTCGTGAAAGTCCCTCAGTGGATTAATTGTTGTGATCTTTCCGATTAAACCCTAAGGGAAGGATTTGAGTTCTCTTGTCAAGGAAAAAACTAAGTAAAGTTAGACAACGAGGCGAAGATAGCAGACTTGCCTCGAGACAGGAACATAGCATAGGGACATTGCTCCGGACTAGTTAAGTAGTTGAGCCCGACTCCTCCGCTTGGCGAGCTCCTCTTTGCTCCTAGTATACTACTAGACATATTGTCTACTCTGCTTTTATGGAAGAGCTAAGTCCAAGAAGGGCTCTCCAAAGTCAATTGTCAAGCTTTCGATGCAATCTACCCCGCCTAGCCCTTAACCTTAGTAATTTCCGTATGTCTGTCTGTGTAGTCAGTCATTGTCATATACGTCTTTCACTATTCAAGTAAAGAGCTCAGGGGCCTTTGAAACTGGTTCAGCTAGCCCAATATTAGTCGGACTAGGAGCTCTCCTAGGCTTGAACTGAACGTGGATAGCATTTGAACGCGTGGAGCAATCGCCGGGGTATAAGAATAAGATACCTGAGCTTCCCTTAGTTGTATAAGGTTCCTTGTATCCCAGGCCTCGGTCTCATTCTTAACATTATCGTTCTACAAATGTAGTTTCGGCTTGTAACTTCCTTTTTTTCTCATAGAGAAGAAAGGCAGGCTAGCAACCGGCCCGACTGACTCGTGAGAGTGAGGCGAAGAGATTCTACTTTCAGATTCAGATAAGAGGAAGATGCTACCTTCCTTTCTTAGGTTAGGGCTGTCTTTCCGCTTTTAGAAGCAAGGGTGGGGCACGAGTACCCTTCTTTCTTAAAATGCTCTTTTTACTTTTTTGTAAAGACGTGGTCATCTACCCATCGGCTTGCCGCCACTTAAGTCCTCTGGTAATTAGAGGGAAGAATCAGGCTGCATAATGTATTCTCCTCAGCTAAATGCTGCGGTAGTTGGTGTAGTATCCTAGTCTTATCGTTTATCTCCTCAGAGTGAAGTGCCGTACGCTTTAGGTGCTAAAAACCTCTCGTCTATAGATCATAAAATAAGCATCTTCCATAACTTCACATAGGTTTGACCGATTAGGACCCAATGCTCTCAATAAATAGAAAGCGAAACAAGATGAAGCCCCATTGTAAATGTCTCGGGATCGAAGACTCACTTATCTGGGCTTGGATAAAGATAATTGGAAGGACCAGAGACACTCGCAGTCACAGTAGAAGAATCTACTATCGCGCCATCTTCCTAAGACTATCTTTAATCATTAGCCAAACAACCGGTGGCAATGCCAGCTGCAGTTCCCGCTTATGACTCTTTTTAGGTGCAAAGGCGAACTTTGACTTTTATTTGAAAGTGAAGGGGGAGTTGACAAGTATCAGTCGGGGGGTGAAGGGCAGAGGGGATTCTTTTTTTCTGAAAAAAGAATAAGGATTGATCTCATACGATTGAGCAGCTAGAGGAATCGGCATCGCTACGAGCAAGACGTGGGATATTACCACGGGGAAGGGATAGAATCTCCTTAAATAAAGAAAGGGGGATATTCCCCTTAAATGTAATTACATAGGGGAAAGGGGGAGGTAAGGTTAGACACAATAGAGCTCTATTAGCCTTATCCATCTTTGAATCTTGGTTATGGCTAGGCGATAGAAGGAGTGTAGTAACAGACAACATCTTTATATTAAGCCTAGTGACATCATACCCACCTGTCCCTTGCCTCTTACCGCTCCCCCTCAGGCATCTTTCTTTCAGACTGCTTTACTTAGGATGGAGTCCAAAGGCTTCCGTCTCTGGCCCTAGGTTAGGTCTCCGCTCCATTGATCACTGAGAAGGGCCCCTGAAGATGGAGGCACAGAGCACGCGCTTAGTTGAAAGCCCAACATGGATGAGTGGTTGATCGAAAAGTCTATGAAAAGATTCGAGATTCCGTTTCCAGGAAATATTAGCACTGCTCACCGTCATAAGTGGGAAAGAACT
Source organism: Coffea arabica (assembly GCF_036785885.1). NCBI lineage: Eukaryota > Viridiplantae > Streptophyta > Magnoliopsida > Gentianales > Rubiaceae > Coffea > Coffea arabica. Next base: position 30,482 of record NW_027266252.1, read on the forward strand.
CCACGTTTGAATCCTTCGGTTCATTCTTACGCGGCTGTGTCAAGCGCCAGAGTACTTGGGCCCATGGGGGATTAGCTATCCCAAACTATGGGTATACTGACCTATTAGTTAGGGATTCGATTCGATAGCTTGAGCGAACGCATTGGAGATTGAATCTCCAGAAGACGCGCTTCTTGGCTCTTCTAAGATAAGACCCCTACTCTTTTCTTCAGGTCATAAGACAAACAACTAAATACTCTCTTAAGTCTCGTTCCTTAGGCCTCCCAGGCCTAAGTTCACTTAAAAGACAGTAAGAGGGAGTTTTAGCTAGTTAGAACAAGAGAGTAAGAGGAAGAACTTAAGGTTCGAGAAGATCTAACCTACCAGGAGTATCCTTAAGAACTGTTGCCCCGCAAGGAACAAGTGTTACGAACCAAGACAATACCTTACGTTAGAGTCCAGTGGTCTTACCGACGAAGCATAATAATTAGAAGTACAGAAGGAATCTTTGACAACCAACTAAGGGTTACTCCCATCCAACCACGATCCCTAATAAGGGCTCACTTCCTATGCCAAATGATCCTCCTTTGGTACTACCTTCCTGGCTCTAGTCTTGCTGAATAGTCAAACTAAATTCCTCTAGAGCATGAAAACTTTCGTTTGTTGGGCATACTTCTGTATAAATGGAACTTTTTTCATTCTTTTGAATGAGGACACATCCAAGTCAATAGCTAGAGTTTTGCTGGGTGAATAATTCTTTCGTCCAGATCACGACCCGGTACGCGTGGCTAAGCCAAAGCCTGAAAGGGCGGTGGGTAATATTGTCAATTAAAAGGAAAATCATAGTCTTATTCGGTTGTCTACCGCTCCGTGGTTGCTAGATTGGGCAGGCGGAATTGTTAAATACCAGATGAGTCCATCGTGCTATCAGAGGGGAATGTCCTTAAATTACTAGAAAGAAGGAAAATTGCAAACGAGCTCCACCTTTTTGTCTTTCTGATCGACCTGAACTCCCACAGGGGAACAGAGTCAATAAATTATTC
>NW_027266253.1:0-41413 GCF_036785885.1 Coffea arabica
CGAAATGCTTACCTCAAACAAACAAAGATCTATTTTATGTGGAAAAAAGGTAGTTTGGTAATGAGCTTTTTACATCTACTGCTATATGAAATGCTGGCTGATATCAAGAGCAGCACGTATGATGGGGAAACAAGATTCAATGAGCTTTCCATTGAAGAACGCAGTAAACTTGATGAGGAGACACTTGTCAACCTAAATAACATGAAAAAGCGAAACTTAAAAATCAAGAGATCAACTGGTGTTACTAATGGTTATATAGTGGTAAGATGACATATGGTTTCTTTTTGGTTGCTTATTAACTGCTTTTTGAAACCTGAAAAAAACTAAATATCTAGTAATGTGGTTAACCTACCTTAGCAAAGCTGTTGGCTGAAATAAGTTCAATTGCATTTTCACTGAGTTTGGAAGTATTTCATGAATTCTGGTAGTGAAAGATATTCTCTCACCTTTCATCACCAAGAAATTTGAGCATCATCAATATGTTCACTACCCTAGCCCTTTCATGTTTAAAAGAGCTTCTGAAAATCTTTTCAGTAGCTTCTAGGTCAAATAATGATCTTTTGTGAGTCACTGTTTTAGAAGCATAGAACACATGATTTATGCACTTAGGAAAAGTCAATTTTTGATTATGTCATTTTCACGACTACTAATTCTAGTAGTTACTTTTGTCATTTGCATCATCTTCACATACATATTACTCCTTATTCATATATCCCAACAGAACATATTGCTAGTGGGATATATGAAGGTTTCCTTTGTCATATAACTAAAATTGAACTGTGGCTCGCTGCAGGAGAGCTTAATGATCAACACCTTGCAGTTTAATCTTTCAGTGCCTACTCCTTATGTCTTCATGAGGCGCTTTCTTAAAGCTGCTCAATCTAATAAAAATGTATTGTTTTGTATTTAGTGTATGTGAATTTTTTGCACTATCTTGATCTGCCTAATAATTGGCAATAATCTTCTGGTGACTAGTTGGAGCTTCTGTCCTTCTTTATCATTGAGCTGTGCCTCGTCGAGTATGAAATGCTTAGGTTACCCCCGTCTCTCTTAGCAGCAGCAACAATCTTTACTGTGCAATGCTCTGTCAATGGGTTCAAGAAGTGGATTAAGACATGCGAGAGGCACACAAACTACACTAAAGATCAGCTTTTGCAAGTGGTTCCTTATGCTTTTCACACATTAATGAATTTTATTGCTAGCTAAGATGATCTAATGATCCCAACAAACTTTGTGTACAGGTGGAATCACCTGAAGATTGATCGGTTCTCGTGGTTATGACTGAAGGCTCTAAGTTCATTGGAAAGTTTGGAAGCTACTACAAGTTCTTTCTACTTGGTAGGGAAGAGAATCTTTTAGTTTGTGCACATGAGGATCTTTTAGTTTGTCCACAAGAGAATCTTTCAAGTTTGTACTTGTTAGGGATTTGCTATGTTAGCACTTGTTACTGACTTTTAGTTCAACAAATTATATTTGAGCATTGACTTTTGCTTTTAGATTACTATATGCATTCTATTCTTTGGGATAATTTTACAAGTCCTTTGGGTTTCTGATTAACGGAATGTATAGCAGGGAGCACCACCCACAGGTTGCTTCTATATCAAAAAAAAAAAAAAAAAAAAAACTCCTGGCAATTAAAAGTGTCAGCATAGAATTCGATATCCTAATGTTTGTACTATAGCTATCCTGACACTTTCAACTATCAAGAAAAGAGATTTTTGTCGGCAGATGAGATGTTATAACAGTATAGTTTTCTTGACACATTTGAATGCTACGAGCCTATCCCCACATTGGAAGGGACAACACTTGTCTGAGGTGTGAGGAAAGGTAAAGTGTCAAGTTAGATTATCTATACTGACACCTTTAAATGCCGTTAAAGGTCATTTTTGTTGTAGTGCTCTCAGATTTGAAACTCAATTAGAGTTGCAATCAAAGTTTAAAACAAAATAAGCGGAACAAGAATTGGAATTTTGAGCACCAAGATATAGTGGCTCAAAGTTGCTAAAAAATTGAGACGGTTAGGCAAATTTTCAGGTTCAATTTACAAACTTTGGGACTTTGTTTGAGTATCGAAATGAACTCGGAATGGCACCAAATTTGGCAGTATTATACTACCATATGAGGGATATTCCTCTATCAATTTTCATGAAAAAATATGCACGGAAAGTTGGTTAACCAGATCACCAAAGTTTCCAAATTTCCAAAGCAAATCTACCTTGTACATGAGTTTTCTATTTTCGAAATGTTTGGCCAACAAAAATGTCTCAAACACGGTCCTTTTGTGTAGGTAATATCTAAGAAACATCCAAGATGCATTTGGTAGGTGATTAACACCAAGAATTTCAAAACAACAAGTCCCAATCAAGATTTAGACATTTACTAGCCAAAAGAGGGTTTCAAATCATTGAGTCAGTTTCGGATTTCGGCCACAACTCACTCAATTCAACTTGGAATTGAGCATAGTCAGTGGTGTTGAATACTAGATTCATAAAGCTACAATTTCTTAGAAGAAATCGTTTCCAAAATCTATCCACGGCTAGCTCATATTTGAGCACCAATTTACTGCTCAAAACAGAGCTCCCAGTGTAGACGCGAAACAGGACAGTCATGTTCAAATGATTGGTATGAACTACTCAGGTGGAACCAGGACGTGCATTTATATCGTTGGAAATCTAGGAATGTCTAATTTCCAGTGCCACAAACAGCACTCGATTTTGACATCGGAGCAAAAAGTTATAGCCAAAACAAAAACACTGCCAGAGTAGTTACGGAAAAATTCCCAGTTTTTGCTAATTTCTGAAAACACATCATTTGGCCAATCAAATCATGAAATTTTTTGATGAAACTTCGTACACAACCTATATTACTCATATACATCAGAAACAAGTCATTAGAACCTCAAAATTTGCACTAAAGTGGACGAAATTCACAGGAGCAGAATCGAAAAAATTCTCTCTTTGACCTCTTTTGGGTTTTCATCCTTAACATCACTCATTTCCAGTATAACAAGCACTAAACCAACATTAATAACACCATAGTTCATCAAATCAGTCCATCCAACCATAGTGGGAATTCATAGAGCCCACACACCAAAATCCAACATAAATAAAGCTACCCACATGCATGCATGAGCTCATAAGTGCACTACTACTTCCATAAATCAAGATTTTCAAGGTTGATTATCACTTACTTTAGTTGATGAACCAAGCAGAAATTTCAGTCCTCCTTAGCCCAAGAAAAACCGTGAAAGCAGCCCTCTTTCCTAGTTTGATGTGGTCTCCAAATGATTAGCTAAGTGTGGTTAAATTTTGGTGTGATTTGGTGGAAGATTGATGAATAAATGAAAAAGAAAATGAAAGAGCTTGGAGTTGTTTTTCTCTTCCTTGTGGCCGGCTGGAATGGAGCATGAGAGAGAGAGGTTTGAACAAAAATGAAGCTTCCAAGAGAAGCTAAAATGTGTGGCCCAAAATTACGCAAAAGTCAACTCTCTCCTCGTGCGTACACGCGTGCGTTTTGTGCTCGATTCCTCTCAAGTTTGTTTCACTAGTGCACTAAACCCCTAATGCACTTGTATTCATACTATTATTATTCACTCTTAATGGTCTAAAAATAATGGTTTTAAGTTCCTCAATTATATTGCGCGTGTGAAAACGCGTATTTCCGATTTGTGCGCGATAACGTGAAATCTCCAAGAAATTCTTATAACGATACTTCACTAACTAATACTTAAATACTTAAGTATAAAATACCTATTTTAGGACTAATGTACAAGTCTCCAATTTTCCAAACTCACTGCACACCCAAATTGGTTATTGTTTCCAAACGCGCAATCACTATTCTCACTTAACGAGATTCCAAAAATTAATTTTGAAACAAGTCACTTTAAAAATATAATTAAGTTATAGACTCATGTAATTAGGTCCAAAGAGGTTAGAAAATAATATTCGGAGTAAACAGCCAAATAAATAATTAAATAAGCTAGAAATAGGAAATTAAATAAGTAAATTTTGCAAGTCCTCACAGACTTGATGAATTAATATTTCACTCCATTTTTTGTGGATGTAGATTGATGACACATGCAAATTTATGATGCAAGTGCACTACTACCTTTAGAGATATCAAATATTTGGAGCAATAAACTTTAGCCGCTAGTTTAGATTATGTAGTTAATAAGTTATTTGAAATTATTCACTTAGTTGTTGATTTCAATGTCATCTATATTTCAATTTGGAATTGATATTTGATACTTTTCCTCTCATTATGCACGAATACAAATGTGCAAAGTTAATGGTTTCTTTTTTATTGAATTTAGTGATTCATTCCTTGTGTTGGTGTTTGGGTTATTTTATTTTAATGCTTTTTACTAATAACATATGTTACCCATCAAATCTTGGCTACCAATGTTTAGTAATGCAATAACCAAATTATATTCTAAAAGAAACCTAATAAATTGTCAAAAAAAAATTACTTTGGTTGCTAATTTTGGTAGCAAAATAATCGTTACTTGGCATCCAAATTCGCCTAACTTTTAAGTTTATTGCCATTCATACAACTCATAGCGACTAAGGTCATTTTTCCTTGCTATAAATTATTATTTTACCACCCAAACTTAAATTTTAATTGCTGCTAAATTGGTTGCTAGTAATAAAATATTCAGCAAGAAGGATCATTTTTGTTGCTATAACATGGTTTTTTACCAACGAAACTTACATTTTGGTTGCCATTACCAATACATGAACTTGGTTACAGCAACCAAATTATACTATGGCAGCTTAGACTTTCAACCTTCTGCAACTAAAAAGTAGTCGCAATATCTTTTTGCAAAAAGGGTATGCCGACCATTTTGCAGCCAAATTCTTTTTGGTTGCTAATTGTTTTAGCAACCAGATTTCCATCTTTTGCAGCCATATATCTGGTTGCTATTTCCCTTTTTCCTTGTAGTGACTTATTTAAAAGAAGAATAAATTGAGTTTAGAAATATGTAATCGAGCAAATCACACACTCAAAACTCCTCTTTTCTCCACTCCTTTCCCCGCGTAAAGAGCTTGAAGCAAAATTCTCAATTTTTTTAAAATTAGGTTTAAACATTGCTCCCCCAAATATAATTTGAAATTTTGCAAAGTATGGCATCAATTCATGTTTGTGACTGTAGTAGAAGGACAAAGACGTTACTTTGTGAATAGATCAAAATCTTGGAAGAAAAGATTTCTCTTGTCCTCGATGAATGGCAGGTACAGATTGCAAAATAGGTATTTAGCGATTCTTTTTAATTGGATTTTTGCTAAAATTTGCTGCTATTTATTATGCACACATGATCTTGAAATGTGTCAAAGACCTCACTCTCTTATTCCTAGCCAATTAAGAAGTACGAATACAAAAGATGCGACTAACGAAAGGCTAGAATCAAGCCAAAGCAACTTGATATTGATAATTGTGTTGTAGTCGTTATTAGTTCTTAAATTTGGTATTTAGTGTTAGCAATGTTTTTTTAAAATGGACCCTACCATTGCATTATCATCGCAGCTAAGTATTAGCAGGTTGATTTACATTTTCTTTATTTTTTTAATAATTTAATTGCCCGGCAAGTGCGGCACATGACTTTTTCTCGCAAATTATCAAGGTACTAAACTTATCAATTATAACTTTGGGAGCAGATCCATTTTTGTCCAGAATTTGAGGACTAAAATTATTCATGTATCAAAATTTGGGTATGAAAACTACATTTTTCTAGAATACTTTTTGAGGGAAAAGTCAAGAAAGAACTTTTTTTTTTTAATTGTTTTTGGGGTGAATGAAATTGTATTTTGGTTAATGGAAAATCGTTCAAAACGTTTCTCACATTTTATAAAATAATATTTTTCATCCCTTACTTGTAAAAAAATGTAATTTTACATTCCTTACAAATTTACATCAGTTAAATTTGATCCCTATCTAGATTTCTGACAAATTTTTGGTCGAAATCCATCATATGCCTTATACATAATCATTTTTAAGGGACAAAATTATCAAATCATATTTCACATAATTTGATTAATAGTTCATCCCATTTTACAAAATGAATTTTTTTGTCCCTCACATTTTACAAAATGAAAATTTTCATTTCTCTCATTGATCATGTGTACGAATAGTTTTTTCTTGTTTTTGAAAACTCATGTGTTGTCTATTTTATTTCACCAGAACAGTACGAATAAGTTAATTGATTTCACCAGAATAAACTAATTTTAATTGTAGGTGAAATCAAATAGAAATACATTACAAGCTATTCATACTATTCAGGTGAAATAAAATAGATAGATATATATATATATATATATATACGGGTTTAAAAAAATATTTATATACATGATCAATGAATGATGAAAAAATTCATTTTGTGAGATGTGAGGGAGTATGAATCAGATTATGTGAAATTTGATTTGATAGTTTAATCCCTAAAAAATGATTACGTGCAAGGCACGCGATGAATTCCAATAAAAAACTAATCAAAAATCTAAATAAAGACTAAATTTGATCATTATAAATTTATAAAAAATATAAAATTATATTTTAAAAATAAGGTTCGAAAAGAAGTTATTTTACAAAATATAAAATTTTTTTTAATGATTTCCCTTTGGTTAATGTGCACTTTCTCAGCACCGCCCAAGTTTCCAGCTGGTCCCCTTTTTGCGCCTAACCCAAAAATTTTCTCCCTCTCTTTCCCAGGCTTAAACCGTAGATAGAGGGTAAGAAATTAATGCTACTCGCGCCATACTTTTGTTTCTGATGCTACTATGTTGGGTGTCTCTCGCACTATTTTCACCCACCACTTGCGAGACTGTAACTGCTATCTCAACCACCACTACCATCATCAACAATACAAGAATTGCAGTAAGAAGAAGCCTCGTCACCAATTTTGTTTTACAGCCAAGCAACTCCATCACCCTTTAATTGTAAGACCATCTACTGCTACTTTAGCTGCCATGTCCTTTTCTACAGAAAGGTTCAGATTTCTGTTGAACAACGATGATTGTAGAAGGGATAATGGTTTGAGAGACCCTTATGTTAATTGTATTCAGCCCACTAAAGTCCGCCTCTTCCAGGTTGTTTAAGGTAACATGAATTCTTTCTCTTTTTTTTTTTTTTTCTTTTGCCTAATCTTTTGCAACGATTTGATAATGTTTTTGCATGTGCTAATTTTTTATTACTGGGGATATTGTTGTTGAAACTTCGGTATGATTTGCCTGCTGCAATAGGAGAATTTTAGTTTTTGTGTCGAATAGGGAATTTATGTATGGGTTTGATAGGCTTTTAATTGACAAATTTAATAGCTAGAAGTGAATTGATGTGAACCTTTTACTATTGAGATTAAGGGATTGTAGAACATCAACTTTTTGGCCCGGCAGAACTGTGGAAGAATTCCTAATTTACCTTGATTACTTGTGAAAACATGCAATTGGAAATAAATCTGTGACTTATGCTTTGTTGGCTGCAATATGGAAGTTCTAATTCCCGAATTAAACATAAGAGTTGATGTTTAGGTTCTTTAGGCTGCTTATCAAGCGAGTTTAATGTCTAGAATAGAGTCTAGGATTATGGAGAAAAATGAAACTGCTTCAAATGATTTGTCTGCGCAAATGCGTATTCTAGAATTGAGACATAATAGCTTGATTTCAAACCAAAATTTTTTTAATGTCAGCACCATTCTCTCCTGCTTGCAAAGAGTGTTTTGTTGTTGTTTGAATTTTTATGCTACGTTAAGAATGACAATGTGTATGGTTATAGAGAGGTGGTATAGGCAGTCGGCATATTAATGATTTATATTTCTTGTGGTGGTTACTTAGAGTTATAGGAGATGAAAAGATTACCTATCTTCTGATAGTGTGGCAAATTTATGTTTAGCATTGCTCAGTTATGGTTTTTTCTGTCATTCTAATGTAATTTGCATATTTTTTAATTCTCTTCTGGTAGCCAAAATGAAGATTGTCAAGAGTCTCCACCTGAAAAATTGTCACCGATAGCAGGTTTTCTCTTTGTTCTCTTCAATCTTTTAGCTTTTTTTTTTTTTTAATCTTCTAATATTCCTCATTTTTCTGTTAACAAGCATGTGATTAGAAACAATATATTCAGGTGACGTTACTGCAATTTGTTATGGTCATGAAGTTACTGAACAGGTTTTCCCTTCTTATGTTGATTATATTCTTATTTTGACCATACAAGTAGTAGGAAGAAAAATGACCTTTTGTTAACATGTTCGCATGTCTTACATTTTTTTTTCAGTTAATTTGTAGCAATTTGATATTTATCTCTTTTTGAAGATAAATGTAATCTTTTTATATTCTGTTCTTGGGTTGGGGCTGGGAGTGGGGGGAGGGTGGATGCAGTTTACATGTTCACTGGCAAATTAAATACGGAAAATTACAGGATCCATGTATGTTTAGTTGATTTCAATGGTTTGCTGCAACAGTTTCAACTAACAACTTGACCCTTGATACTAAGAAATATCTATCCGGAACTTGTCTACACAGTTATCTCAGAGAACGTGACATTCATTTCGGCTTAGTCATATATACTTGAGAAGTGCAGTTCTTGTACTTTCTCATTTGATCAGTGGAGATAAAACTTGAATATGGTTCTGACTCTTTTTGAGCTGCACCTTTTTGGTTTCTTTTACTTGGGCAAGATCTAGTCCTAGATAGGCAGATCCAATTCTCACAGCTAGTTCAGTTAATTTTATAAGTAAATGCCTGAACCAAGATAGGATGTTGTAATGGAACATCTAGAATTATGGAAGGCAAATTATTTTGGAGGGGTGCAGTGATTCCCAATCATGGTTTATGATGCTTTGCAAAAGGAATAAAGAAAAAAAATACTAGTTTTTTTCATGTGGTATGTGGGGAGCTGAAATGATCTTGATAGATGCAATATTAATAGTAAAAAAAAAAGTGGTACTTCATAATCTAAAAGCTGAATATATCCACAAATTTTTACATGCCCTTTCACATTCTGGTTGTTTCTTATTGGCTAATTATGACCTTGGCCTGTAAGTGAGCGGCTAACCTGCCCCTTTGCATGCGGCGGAATTATTCTGAGTGGTCAAGCTTGTGGTAGGTTTGTAACTGGGCTGCTTTTGTTGCATCTAATGCTCCATCAAATAAGCTGCCAGAGATATGAGTTATGTATTTTCGAAATTCCAAACCTCTAACTAAAATGACAAATGCTTATTTCCACCTAGATTAAATTCGTCTGAAGAGTTGCATTAAACAGAATGTTCTGTCAAGAATGTTCCCATCTATTAGCCTACTCTTGTCTACTTAACTTGTATACTTTTCATCGTCCTTATGAGTCTGTGATCCTGGATGGAACTACATTAGGTGAACATGTCATGCAATTCATCATTCATTCATCTCTTTGCATACACAGGGAAACACATTTATGCCTTGAGAAACAAGATTGGTTCTTTTTTGCATTGTAACGTTTAATCTTGTTTAAATAGGTGGGATAGTTGCTTTAGGAAAATTTGATGCTCTTCACATTGGTCACCGAGAACTTGCAATCCAAGCATCAAAAGTTGGGATACCTTTTCTTCTTTCATTCGTTGGAATGGCAGAAGTTCTTGGGTGGGAACCTAGGTATGTACTGCATAACTCTACATGTTGGTGTTCCTTGTACGTATTTGCAATTGTTTCTCTACAGATCGCCTAACAATAGTTGCATGTATTATCTCACAGTTTTCTTCAGCACATAGTGTTAAACAGATAGGTTAATAATCTGAAACTTTGGATTTCCATGTGCACTAGTTTTAAGTGGTGAGAAGTATACTCATACTAATCTAAAGGAAAGATATAGTGAATGTGTAAAATATAATGAGTGTGTGATGGCCATAAAGTCAGAGATCCAAAAAGGATGGTACTGTCTGGTTCTCTATCCTGGAATTATTTGGTGACTTCTGAATTTTCAGTTTGCTGTAATGCATTCTTCTGGCTAGTAAATACTTAGCACAAAATCATAGGATGAAATAGTCTTTGTTCTGATGGCTTGGAGGACTTTCAAGTTTTGCTTACTGTTGAAGTTGTAAAAAATGGGGTTTAACATTTTTCTTCGTAATCTTGACTTCTCCAGCATTAATTTCATTCTTCGCTTGCAAGTTTGGTGGTTTTCCGAAAATATTCTGGAATATTAATCGTTTTGGTCAGCAATATTCAGCAATATTCTTCACTTCCAATTATGGTGAATGCATAGGATACAATGAGTGTGTGAGAGCCAGTGAGAGATAGTGGAGAACTGAATGCAGCTAGACCTATTTATTTGCTTTTTTGGTAGCATCCAAAAAGACAGTAATGTCTGGTTCTCTCATGATTCTGGAATTATTTAGTGACTTCTGAATTGACTGGTTTCAGTTTACTGTAATGCATTCTTTGGGCTAGTAAATACTTGGACAAAATCATAGGATGGAATAGTCTTTGTTCTAACGGCTTTGAAGGCTTTCAAGTTTTGCTTACAATTGAAGTTGTAAAGGATGGTTGTTCTTGATCTTGACTTCTCTGGCCTTAATTTCATTCTTCACTTGCAATTTTGGTGCTTTTCTGAAAATATTCAGCAATATTAATCATTTTGGTCAGCAATATTCTTCACTTCCATTTCTCACAGCTATTTTTACATGTTTTTAAGTAATATTTCAAGTGGGAAATAAATCAGGTACACCTCCCCAAGTTCTGTAGTTCCCCTGAATGAGATCATATGGTCTTCTCCCAAAATTTGAGTTCTGAAATTCGGCTTTTAGTGTGATAGAGAGCGTGGTCATTGGAATGAAAGTATGGCAAGTTTTTGAGAATTTCTTGCCATGTTAAGATGGATAATGGAGGTCTGGTTTAGTGCATTCATTTCTGTATTAACATTCTATTTAAAAAGAAACTTTGATCATTTGTGCATGATAGACTATAGAAAAAAGGATGACAAAATTCATTCAAAAAGTGGTTCCTTCTGTTTCTCTGATAAACATATCCTTCAGTTTGTTTTTGCCATCATTTCTTGTTCATATTCCAAAATCTTGTCATTCTCAATCCTCTCCTGCATTTGTTAATCAAAGTTGCGGACTTTCCATTCAGGCATGCCAGTGAATCTTGAACATGTCCATAGCTGGTTCCATAGCATGAGAGGCAGTGGTTAGTGCATTACAATAAAATTTCTTCAAATTGAAAGAGAGAGTCTGATGTCTTATATATGCAGTTTCTGTTTTCCATCTTCTTGCATGGCAATTCCATATTTATATCTTTCTCAACATTCTTAGATATGCATATTTCAAGCAATCAATACTAGCTGCACGAACAAGCACAGTTAAGGGTGCACTGAATGAATCTCTGAATTTTCTGAAAAGCTAATTAAAGAAACCGTAGATGCTGTAAAAATTGGGCAATCACCTAGTAAATAAGAAAAGTCACAGTTATACAATAAATCACAACATTTAAATAGAATTGTGTTGTTCATATAAGGTTGAGCTAGTCCACGGATGTCAATGGGTATTATTTTTTGACAGTTCTTTCAATCTAATCCAGTTTCTACATCATATCCTGCAAAAGATCCTACTTGATTTGGAAATTCTAATGAATGCGAAACAAGAATTTAAAATAGACACAGTAAGTGAAAAGAAGAAATGTGCTTATTGAAAAACTATAGTGCGTGAAATCCTGAACAGTTTGTTAGTATTTAGACATACAGAGCATGGATGACTCATCCTATTTAATGGGTTTAGGAGGGCATCAATTGTATAGCACCTGTCATGATAGATAAGTATTTCAAGTGGAAATTGGGCCCTCATAACATATCCAACAGGACTCTTAAACAATGACATTATCATCATCTGATATACCTCCCTCACGTAGTTTGTGCACTGGAGGGGACGTCAACACATGCCAAAGGTAGTCTTAACCTACTATTTGGCTGTTAAAGCAGCACACACAGATCTTGAGCTACCAGTGTACCACACAAGGGGACAGGTTACGCAATAGCGTAGTACCTTGTCTCCTTATTAGGTGGAATGATATTTTTTGATTTTTTGAAATTATTTTACTTTTTAGTTCAAGTTCACTGTGCTGTCCTTTTTGGGTAAGTGCTACGTAACTCAGCCACCGTAAATTGCTGAACACTCTTGTTGATGTGGCCTGGAATTAATTCCATGCACTGGTCCAAACTTGTATTTGGAAGGAAGCTACCTGCTAGTTGTGCCTTGGCTTCCATTTTTTGGAGCAATGTAGACTCTTGGATAACTCTTTAAAAATTGTAATCCCTTTTAGAAATACACTGAGCAGGCACCACTATCTGCAGGGTCCCCCACCACCCACCCCGCCCCCCCCTCCCCCTCCCCCCCCCCCCAAAAAAAAAGGTTTTAGAGTGCATGTCCCCTCTTTTGGTTGACCTCCATGGCTGGTTTGCTACTCTCCCTTTGTCTGTCTCTCACTAGGCATAGTTTTCTTTCTTTTCTGAGGACAACGTAGTACCCAACTTCTCTCATTTTGTATCTCCCAATATGTACCCTTCATACCTGCACTCAACACCTTAACAATTGTCATACGGATGCAGAGAAATATTAGATAAATTATAGATAAATGCCAAAAATAAATATGCAATCACCAATAGCAACTGTACAGCATCTTTTGACCCCTTTATGTTGAAATCAATGCTCTTGTAAGATATGATAGATTCAAATAAGGCAATAATTGCATTACATGATTTACTGATTTAGATGATAATGGATTTAATATTGGTGCCATCCTATAGTACCCTATAGCATCCCATAGTTGATAGAATGATAGTTTTTATTTTCCCCTTATCATTTGGATTTTTTCTAAGTGACCTAGGTGCCTGTGCATATTATCTTTCAAGTTCTTTATTCAGAAGACATCCTATAAAATTTAGACATAATCAAAGAGTAAAGGGCTGTTGCATTCTGGAGTGAGTCAACCACAATCACAGAGAATACTTTGGACACTTGCTTATTCCAAGACTTCCTGTTAGTGCCATGTCTAAATCGCCCCACACTTTTAGGGCACAGCCACTTCTCACGGAATACGCTGCTATACTTAAGAGATTCTCCAAAGTTGCGGGCTATTCTGTAGTGGATGGGATGACTTGTTGTAAAGCTTGCTTGCTTGAACATAAACAGAATATGTAGACTAAAAGCTTTTTAAGGCCTTTCATTCCTTTGATAGATCTTTGAATAGGAGAGCCATGGCCAACATGGGAGTTTTCTTCTATAGAAGTCTCTTGGCTTCCATGCTGCACCAATCCTTGTAAAAGGAAAAGGATCAGAACTGATAAGTATTGAAAAAAAAATGACTGGAAAAAAGCCAGAATTTTCTTCTGGACCGTTATCTGTTATAAGATGAAAGTTCAATAGCAGAGCCAACATACCTGTGTGACATTCGCACAATTGCAGATAAAAGGAATTTTTTCGATAATCATGCTCCTTCAGCTCTATTAGCATGCTAAAATAGATCATTACACAGTGAATGGAATAGGGCTTAGTTGTTTACAGAACTCTTAGTACAGGGTTAAGAATTTATGTCAGAAAGCAATTTTGATGTCATGCTACCAATTCCAGATTTCTTGTTGCTAGATTGGGAAGGTTATGCAAAATTTTGGAGTTTTATTCTTTCTTATGTCTCCATTTGGATTTATTTTTGTAATATGTGATACAAACATTCATTCATTTCTTCAGATTACTTGTCATAAATTACCTTATAGGGAAGATTTATGAGTTCAATCTTGAGTTGAAATTATAGAGACAGAGTGTTGAAAAGAGGAGATTGATGCGAGCTTATTCATTTAAATGGTATAAACAGGGCTCCAATTGTTGCCAAATGTGACCGGAAAAGGGTTCTATCCTCGTGGGCACCAAACTGTGGCAATTTGACACCCAGGGAATTTCACATTGAATTCTCGAAAGTCAGGTATCTCACTCCACGGCAATTTGTTGAGAAGCTCTCTTTGGAGCTTGGAGTACGTGGTGTTGTGGCAGGTACTTAAGCTTATTTCCCTATTGTCTTTTGTTTCCTTTTAGAATGTCTCTGAGTAATGGCAGTAAACAAGGATATTGTTTTGTGATAGGCGAAAACTATCGGTTTGGATATAAGGCTGCTGGTGATGCGTCAGATCTCGTTAGATTGTGTGAGGAGTATGGTCTGGGAGCATACATTATTAGTTCGGTCATGGACAAAAAACAAGACTCCAAAGAGATCAATGCTAGTGATTCAATGGAGCGAGGCCAAGTCTCATCAACTCGTGTCCGTCATGCTCTTGCCAAGGGGGACATGAACTATGCATCGGAGCTTTTGGGCCGTCATCATCGTCTCATGTTGATGATGGAAGAGAACGACGGGTTTGCTACTGATAATAGGGTGTCAGCTCCAAAATCTTGTTTATTAAATCTTCCACCTGTAGAAGGTTCTTATGAGAACTGTCATCTTTCGATTGGTGACGAGAATGTTGTACCGTGCAGAGTAATGATTGATACAACTCATATTCATTTGGAATTGGATGTGTTAGCCACTTGTATTCCCTTAACTTCTCAAGACTTCCGATTACTAGGCATCGACTTTGCTGGGTCAGGAACATTTTAATACAAATGGTTCACAGTTTTTTCAGGAGCATGGGAGTTTTTTTTTTTTTTTTTTTTAATGTCATTTGCTTCTTTTTATAGCTTTGTGCTTCTTATTATGCTTCTTATTATTGTCTGTCAGGAGACATGCTGGTAACCTTCCCCGCCCATCTCTTCCCAGTTCTCACACTTTTGGATGCCCGTTGTTCTGAATCTCAATCTCTCATGAAAGAAAGTATTTGCATCTTCAGCCATTCGAGCGGGCGGAACCACTGGGCCGTGCTTCATTGTTCAATAGTTCCCGGCCCAGAATAGATAGCATCCGGCCTATCAAGGCCATCTATAATTTGAGCATCCTGAAGGCCCCCCCCCCCTCCCCCCCAAAAAAAAATATCTGATATGGATCGCTTAAATGTAATGACGTAACAAATTTTGATGCATTAAAAGGTACGTCGTACGCTTGTTCTCAACTGGGCTAGACAACAAACTAACAACCCTTTTATTGCAGATTTGTGTTTGCTTGCATAAATAACACTTGGGCAAAGCTTAAGTTGTTAAAGTCAAAAGAGAGGATATAAGGCTAACTTTAAAGTTAAGCGTACTTGGAGGAGAAGATATAAAACTAGCTCATTGACTAGTATCTGATGCTAGGAGATCTTTACAGTTATATTAATGACTTAATAGAGATAGGGAGTAGTATTTTCCGTGCTTATTGGTGAATGGTAGAAACTTTGATATATTTGTTTTCATTTTTTGAGAAAACTCGAGTTGATTCACATATTTGTTTTTGAAATACAAGACCCGATTAAAAAAATGCTGGTTTTGAGATCCAAAAGAAGTTCTGCTCCAAAATGCTAAGAAACCAAAGCTAGATTCTACATCATCTAGCAGCAACTCTTCTTTGTGGGAGCTTCTCTCTCTAGAACAGAGAGCTTTCTCTCCTCAAGGTAGGAGTTTTTAAAATTTCAAAAACGGCACCAACCTCCATACTGCGCCAAAGTTCCCGCTTCACCAATTCTCACACCTTCATCGATCCAATTGAGAGGCACCACCGTAAAGAGGAATCACAGATTAATTCAGCACTTGACGTTAATTTATCCCTGAATACGAAGATAGTGTCGGAAGCCTGGCAAGGAAACTTTTAAGTGGCATTAAAGGAGAATCATTTACAGGGCAACTCCAAAACTCACTTGGCTGGACAGCAAGCTTGGGCATTTATGGCTTGATAGCTTTAATAATATATCTACCTTGTTTCTTTAGGATTGTTATGATAGTACTCTATTAGGTTTTTTCTCTGGTACTGGGTTTCTCATCACACTTTTTAGTTACCGTTTCTTTTCCCTTTCCTTCTAACTTTATCTCTAGTTAAACTGAAAATCTAAGGCTTTGACTGTGTAGTCCACAGGTTGGACCTCATTTTTAGACATTACTGGAAGTTGGTGTGGGGACACCTAAAAGTACTCAACAATGGCGGACGATCTCACTTTTGCCTTCAAAAGATTTGACCTGAACCCAGAGGAAGAGAAAGGAGTCGATCTGAGCTTTGAGGATATCCAACAAAGCGTAGAGGAATGCCAATTAAGTCTGATGGGAAAAGTTATTGGGGAAAAGGTTACAAATTTCACTGGGATTAAGAACTTCACAGCTCATGTGTGGGGCTATCCAAGAAATTTGAAGGTCACTGAACTCAAAGCCAATCTTTTTCAGTTCCATTTTGAATCTGAACAAGAAATGGAAAAAGCTCTTTATGGCGGTCCATGGGTCATAGACAACCAACTACTGGTTATCAAGAAATGGGAGGCTGGGATAGAGAGGAAGATGGAGGTATTTAATAGTGCATACCTGTGGGTCCAAATCTGGAATTTGCCGATCCACTGGATGAGTAAGGCTGTGGGTTTTAAGATCGGAGACATCTTCAAATCTGTAAGGGAAGTCATTATCCCCTCCAGTGGGGGAAAGGCAGGAAGACACATGAAGATTTTGGCTGAAATGGACATAGCAAAACCATTGGCAAGAGGAACAAGGGTCAAGTTGAATGGAGTACAGCAATGGGTTGAATTTAAGTATGAAAAGTGTCCGGATTTTTGCTACAGGTATGGAATTATTGGTCATGGTGATAAGAAATGTAACAATGAAGGACTAAATCAGTACAACTTAAGAGAAGACCAATTTGGAGCGTGGATGAAAGCTGGAAATATCATGGCTTCACCTCTGAGGACCAGGACAATGGAGATGAGGGAGGAAATACAGGGGAGTGGAACACAACTGATCCGAGGGAATAAGGAGACAAGAGCAAAGGAAACAAACAATGATTTTGAGGAAAATAGCAAGGAAGGGAATCAAGTTGCTGTTATACCAATATTAGGTAGAGGAAAACCTGAGCTTGATAATACCTGTGGAGTACGAAAGGCAGATACAAAGGTACAGGATAAGGAAGGGAAGGAGGAGTATAAAGAGAGCCAGATGGACACCAAAACGGAAAGTGAAAAACAGGAAGGGACAGGGGATAAATTTAAAATAGCTCCAGAACCACAGGGGCAACATGAAGGGAAAGGCTTGGAAAGAAATGAGGAGAAAGTCTGGGAGGTAACAGCACTTCAAGAGAGAAGAGAGGGAAATGTAGGAGATCAGGAAATGATGGAGAACGTAGGAAATAAGGAAAACATGGAGAGACAGGAGCACGGGAGCAAGGGGGGATATGAACCAAAACAAAGAAAGTTCACAAGAAGGACAAGAGTACAATTGGGCAGTATAAATAACATATCTATGGTTAAAACGCATGGGGGAAAAAGGAAAACCAGTGAGTGGAATGAAGATGTTGAAATGCTAGAGTCTGGCCAGGATCAAGAAAAGAACAAGATAATGAGGATAGAACTGCACACCTGTGACCAGACGGGGAAATTGGAGGCTATTCCCTTATTGCCTCCACAGTCTAAATGAAGGTGGCGGTGTGGAACTGCCGAGGCGCAGGAGGCCCCTTGGCAGTTCCCCAGCTGAAGGAGATAATCAATCTCCACTCTCCTAATTTAATTTTTCTCTGTGAAACCAAAAACCAAAAAAAGGTCATGGAAAAGGTTAGGAAAAGAATAAACTATGAGAAGTGCTTTGTTGTTGATGCTTTGGGCAAGGCCGGGGGTCTAACGTTAATGTGGAATAGTGAGTTGGATGTGGTGTATGTCAATAGTGGGGGTTTTTACATTGAATCTAAGATTGAGGAAAAGGACAAACAGTTCAGTTGGTGGTTCATTGGTGTGTATGCAAGCACTGATGACAGAATAAGGAGGGAACAGTGGAGAATTATCAACCAAGAAAAAGGAAGGTGGGGAGAGCAATGGATGATGGCTGGTGATTTAAATGATATACTGTCAAATGAGGAGAAATGGGGTGGGGAGAAGTAGACCTGAGAGCAGTTTCAAAGATTTTAGAGAGTTCATAGAAAGTAATGCACTGATAGACCTTGGGTTTGAAGGAGTGCCATGGACTTGGTCTAATCAATGGGAGGGAAGTGGGCTGGTCCAGCAAAGACTTGATCGATGCCTAGCAAATCAAGGATGGATCCAACATTTCAAGAATGCAAGATGTACACATTTGCATAAGGAAGCATCTGATCACTGTATTGTTCTAATGGATACTGAACCTGTTAAGAAGAATTACAAGAGGAGATTTTACTTTGACCAGAGGTGGACCTTTGAGGAGGAAACTAATACTGTGATTTCGAATGCTTGGAAGGAACAACAACAAGGATCCAGGTTTTTTAAAGTGACAAGAAAGATCAAAGCATGCAGATTGGCATTGATGGAATGGAGTAGGAAGAAAAGGAACAACTCAGGAGAGGTAATACAAAGGTTGAAAAAACAAATCGAGAAAGCCAAGCAGATGGAAGCTGGTCAAAGGAGGGACACTATAGATGAACTGAAATGCAAGTTGGGCAAGGCATATAGGGATGAGGAAATCTACTGGGCTCAAAAGGCAAGAAACAAATGGCTAAAGCATAGAGATAAAAACACTGCCTTTTTTCACGCCTCTGTGGGAATAAGAAGGAGACAGAATAGGATTTCAGCCTTGCAAAAAGAGAATGGAAGCTGGTGTGAAACAAAGGAAGAACTGGTGGATGAGATTGGTAATCATTACAGCAACATCTGTAATACATCACAACCGGTTAACACTGATGATGTTCTCGATGGTGTCCCCCATACAATTTCTCAGCAAATAAAGCGCCAGGTCCTGATGGTATGTCACCTCTTTTTTTTCCAGAAATATTGGCATATCATAAATTTGGATGTAGTAAGTGCTATTAAGAGTTTTTTTCATAGTGGGTATATGCTGAAGGCAGTCAATGAAACCCTGATTACTCTAATCCCAAAAGTGTCTGCTCCTACTAATATTAATCACTACAGGCCAATTAGTCTTTGCAATGTCCTCTTTAATTGTTTCCAAAATCCTGGCAAATAGGCTGAAAAAGATCCTGTCTAAGTGCATTTCTGAATCTTAATCTGCCTTTGTGCCAGGCAGACAGATCCTAGATAATGTTTTCCTAGCTCACGAGGTTATGCATTTCCTAAAACATAAAAGAACAGGTAGAATAGGCTTTATGGCTATCAAGCTTGACATGTCTAAAGCTTATGACAGAGTGGAATGGCAATTTTTGGGACAAATAATGCTAAAAATGGGATTCTGCCCCATTTGGGTTAGATGGATTATGAATTGCCTCTCTACCGTCTCCTATTCTTTTAATCTTAATGGAGAAAAAGTAGGATATGTACAGCCTAAGTGGGGCATAAGACAGGGAGACCCATTATCCCCCTACCTTTTTTTATTTGTGGCGGAGGCACTCTCAAACTTGATAAACAAAACTGCAGCAAGTAAAATGTGGACAGGAATCCAAGTGGGAAGAAAGTGCCCCCCATTACACATCTCTTTTTTGCAGATGATGCCTTGCTCTGCTGCAAAGCCACAAACCAGGAAGCTTGGAAGGTTCAAGAGCTGCTGAACAAATATGCAAGAGCGTCTGGACAGCTAATCAACTTGGACAAGTCTGCTATCTACTACAGTAGGAACACTGATTTGGATACCAGACAGGAAGTATGCAGTATACTTGGAAATCTAAGAGAAGCATTCAGTGGGAAGTATCTTGGTCTTCCTATGGTGATAGGGAGGACAAAGAATCAGGTGTTTGGGGAAGTAAAAGCAAGTGTAACACAGAGAATACAAAGCTGGAAAAGAAATCTACTGAGTCTTGCTGGAAAGGAAGTATTGCTGAAATCAGTGATAATGGCACTCCCAAATTACACAATGTCATGCTTTAGAATTCCAAAAGGAATGTGTAGAGACATTAGTAAACAAATGGCACGGTTTTGGTGAGGGGCAGACGAGAATCAAAGGAAAATACACTGGACCAATTGGAAGGCACTTACTGAGGTTAAAGGAAAGGGAGGTCTAGGCTTTCGAGATCTGGAAATGTTCAACATTGCTTTGCTAGCAAAACAACTCTGGAGAATCATTGTTATGCCTAACAGGCTTGTTAGTAGAGTTATGAGAGCTAAATATATGAAAAGAGAATCTGACTGGATGAAGCATGCCCCTACTTCAGCATCATACCTATGGAAGAGTCTTCTAAGCGCCAGATTCCCTTTGATAAATGGAATAAGAAAACAAGTTGGGGATGGAAGTACCATCAAGGTGTGGCAAGACAGATGGATACCTGGTTCAAGAGATGGTAGAATGGAACATGATAGACCAGCATTGGGAAGCATCCAATATGTCAAAGACCTGATTAAACAAGGACAATGGGATAAGGAGCTAATAAATCAAGTTTTTAGCAGAGAGACGGCCCAAATGATTGTAAGGATACCACTCAGTATGTACCAAAGGAGAGACTGGATCATCTGGCATCACTCAAAGAATGGGGAATATACAGTGAGGTCAGGGTATACTTTAGCAAAGGAAATGGAGGCACAGGCAACTAAAACAATGCAGCTCAAGGAGAAGACAAGTAGCCATAACAGGAAGGAAAGTATGTGGAAGAAGTTGTGGGGAACAAATGTCAAATACAAACTGAAACATTTTATGTGGAAATGTCTACACAACTGTCTTCCAGTCAATGACTTGGTGCACGGCAGAACAGGGATGGGGAACAACATATGCAAAAGCTGTGGGGATGGAATTGAAACTATAGAGCATCTGTTCTTTGATTGTGAATATGCAAAGAGAATCTGGAAACTCAGTCCAATCAACTGGGATGGATTAATAGATCTGCAGGCTTGCTTTTGGAGATGGTGGGAAGGAATCTTAGAAGCAACTCAAAGAGTCAATGGCAAGGAGCATATAGAATTAACAATTAATCTCCTCTGGCAAATATGGAAGGCAAGGAACCACATAGTTTTCAACAACGCAAAAGGGGAGGAAATTTCAGTGGTAAGGAAAGCTCAACAAGAGTGGATGGAATTCAAGGAAGCTGTGGAACTAGAAAGTAGAGCTGGCATTGTTGAAGCAACTCCAAATCAGTATGATAGACGATGGAAGCCTCCAATGGAAGGTGTGTACAAGATAAACACTGATGCTGCAATCTCAACACAGTCGATCAGAACTGGTAAAGGAATAGTGGCTAGAAACTGGAAAGGAGAGGTGCTGAAAGGTTGGGCCATAATGGAGGAGAAGTTGGGGGAACCAGAAATTGAGGAGGCTGCAGCAATTAGAGCTGCAATGCAATTTTGGAAAGGCAGCAGGCTGGGGAAGAATCGAAGTACAATCAGACTGCAAGAATGTGATAGACTGTATCTTAACCGTCTCATGCAACAATAGCAACTGTGCTGTGATACTGGAGGACATACAAAAACTGAGGGAGTTTTTTGAGCAATGCAACTTCTCTTTTATACATAGGGAAGGGAATGAAGTGTGTCATAGGCTAGCAAAGTTTGCCTTGAAGCTAGTTAATGATGTATATTGGGAATCATGTTTCCCTGGCTGGATTAAAGATCTAGCAAGAATAGATTATGAGAGCAATGAGCTCCTTTTGTAAAGTGCTCTTGTATTATCAAGTTTAAATCAATACAAATGTTATCATTTTGACAAAAAAAAAAAAAGATTCTACATCATCTAAAGTTATGAATAACATGCCAGAAGAAGACATGGATCTTGATAAGTTCTCGAAAAACAAAATACATAGAACATCTATCCATGTCAACTGCCCAAAATCTTTTCTAAATGCTTCAACGCCTTTTAAGATGTAAAAGAGAATGAAATTTTTGGTTGCACTAGGACACCCTAGTAAATGTAAAGTCAAAACCTATTTTGTGAAGTTGATATAGGGGCCCAGGAAAAATTTAAACGAAACCACATCTATTCTTGATTGCAATAAATAAATAATTTTCAGAGAATTGTTATTCGTTAATCCTCTCAATTTCATTATTCTATTTCTTACAAAAAAAAAAAAAAAAAAAAAAAGAAGAAGAAGAAAGCAAGGGACTTCAATGGTCCAAAAGCTTTATGGGCACCTTAGAGTACGTCCAAAAAGTTATGGTGACATCTTTACTTCAGTAGGATTCCTCCATTTCACCGCATTTGGGAAATGCCATGGCACATTCACGAAGAATATTCCAGAGACGAACTGATGATATTTCTTCTAGTTTTGTTCGGATGCCTTTTATAAAGATGCATTGTCTCATGTCTGCGTGCCAGCATAGCCACAGCTCCCAAGCTTAGGTTTCAGATGCTTGTCATACAAAGTTGTATATACTGTCACGTTCACTGCCCTTAAATTTAACATGTTATTCAACTTCTCCATTTTTAAAGTCTCTCTTAAACTGCCTAAATGAAAACAATAAGGAATAAAAAAACAATCTTCGATTTGGATGCTTGTCATTCGAAAGAATGTGTGTATATATTCTTCACTATGTGCCCTTTTAAGGTAATGACAAAAAGTTTCTGCAACTTGTGACGAATATGTGCGTGCTTCGTGTCTGTGTAAAATGGCTCACGAAAATAGGATACTTGAATCAGCAACGTCCTATGCAACATATTGGGGAAAACATGTAGCTGATTGATGAGATCATGATGTAAATTTAAGATCAATGGGCGGAGGTATAGTCATTTTAGATGGTGCAAATGAAGCCCTCAATTTTTTAAAAACTATTATGTAACCTATAAAAACTTTACACTTTTTACTATTGTCCCACCCCCTGAATTTTCAGAATATTCCATCCAGACCCACAATTGCCCCCAAAAATGTTGATTTTTTTTAACAGTTTCCCTTACCATTTCTGCTATGAAAGTTTTGAAATCAAACATGATGCTTTTTCTATTTTTTTTTGAAATAAAGTTTCATTTACTTAAAATTAAACTTTGCTCATACGTCCATCTATATGAATTAGAAGTTCACCAAATATTCATTTGACAATTTGATTGTGTACATATTATCTGTACATATGCATAATTTTAGCAATTTTATAGGTTTTATACTATTAGATGATTTGATAACTACTGTACATAATAAATATCAAAATATAGACAATTTTCTAATTCTATTTTTGTAACATTAAACAAATTGGTTCATATCTACTAAGCTTGTAATAAACACTTAATTGCACCGAAAACTCATAAACCACATATTTAAGTTTATATAAAATTGTTGCACCATCTAAACAAACGTTCTAACTTCACCACTGATCATAGTTTTGTTACATTGCACGTGTGTCTGTAGTGGATTTTTTTTTTTTTTTTTCAAGTTCTGTTGAGCTTAGACTATTAGTCCTTCTTTCTTATATGCGCTAAATCCTTTGATGTACTGTTTTTGATTATTTCTTTTTGTTACTTTATTCTGTTCCAGGGATAAATAGTGCTTTACCAAAAAACAAGTTGTATCAACAATACCACTAATTTTCTATGTACAATATTTTGATTGTCTATTATGTATATTATGTTTTAGGTTTTTTATAACTTTAGATCAAAACTTTGCAACACTTTGTTCAATGTTAATTTAACTTCAATTAGAAACATTCTATTAAGTGATTCCAGTCAACGTTAATTTCATATCTTAAATATTGCATATCATTTGCATAATTTGAACTTATTACAAATTTTGTATACAACATCTATCCTTTGTCTAATTCCAAAATATTTTTTAAGTAGTTATTCATTAATAATCTTTATAAATAAATTTTTTGAGTTTCTTAAAAGTTTAATGATAGTACATTCCCTAGTTTGTGCCCTAGAAAAGCTTTTACAACTTATTCATTCCATTCTAGTATTTGGTATGCAAATTTTGTGTAGGAAAGGCCTTTGTTCCAAAGAAGCCTATTCCAACTTTTTTTTTTTTTTTTTTTTTTGGAATCACATTCCTCACAAAATCTAGGAAAAACTTATTCTCACTGTATCGAGGAAACATCTAAGTTGTAGCAAGAAGTATCTAAATTCCAGGGGTCAAGTTTACCTTTTCATACATCTCTATTTTCTATATAAGTGTCATCTAAATTGTAGCAAGAAATATCTAAATTGTAGGGATCAAGTTTACCCTTTTTATACGTCATTTTATTTTTTATATACGTGTTAAATGTTAGGTTACCTGTGAGTTAATAACATTGTTACTTTTTAGTCATAAATAATTCTAATTCTATAAATTAATGACATTTTTCCTCTTTTTACTATCAAATAATATATTTAATTACACATTTTAACATCATTTTATTTATAAAATTGGATTATGTGATGACACTGTCAACTTAGAAGTAATAAGTGCCAATTCATACACACTCTAACAAATAAAGAAGAAAAAAATTGCTACTAAACCATTTGTTAAGTCACAAATGTACCTGAGGGGGAGGGATGGATTGAGTGATTCGAGAGTAGGAAATGTAAGTGAGAGGTATTGGCTTTGAACCCTCCCAGTTTCACTATTAAAAAATAGTTATAAATATACATTTTTTGTTTATAAATAGAAGCATATCAAGGGAACATAGGAATTTATATGTATGCAATTTGAATATTCAGTTTGGGTAAATTAGTATTCAACTATTGCAATTTTATGTTATTAAAAAATTATTATTATTATTATTATGGATTAATCTTCTATACATTGACAGTGTATATACTTTCACTATTAGATGCATGATACATAATTCGAATTTTAATTTGAAACTCAAATTTTGCACATGTGTCGTATATTCTACCGTGATAGTGTATATAAGATTTACTCTATTATTATTAAGCTATATGTTTCTAAATTATTAAGTTATTTTTATCCAACTATTGCTAGTGTCAAACAAAATGAGAGAAGAAATGTTTTATGTCATAGTTAGGGCAATTAAGTCAACATAATAGTTTTCGTCATTCCATTTTATATTCTCAATATGATTCTACTAGATGTTGGAAAAGAAATGCACATTTCATTCTGACTTCAGTTACCTAACACTGGAATGATAACTTGTTTCCTGCCCAATTTGGTAGAAAAAGAATTTTGGGTAGCAAGGCCTTTCCATTCTGGATTATTCTTACATATGAAATGGGTATATTAGTATAAAGTATTTAATAGTATTGTATAATGCCAAATGGTCCTGTACCATTGAAGGAGAATGAAACTAGTTGCAAATAGAAAAATAAGTTTGTGTTGAAAACTTTTGGCTTTCATAGTTTATAGCTATTTTGAAGACTAAGCAGACGTCTATCTTTATTGAAATGTCTCTTGACAATTTCAAAAAGAGTTGCTCATGGCGTATAATTAGCTATTTACCATATGCCCTCAGCACAAGGCAATTTTTGGTGCTACACTGATTACTTTTCAATGATATTGACTAATTTTACTTTTTCAATGATACTGACTTCATTAAAAATTTTAGCTGTTTTCAACTAAGATGAACTTTTGGAAATGCTCCGTAATTAGTGATTTGTTGGATATGAAAATGGACAATGTTTTCCTTCTCACTCGCAAAATTGTAAAGCATTCGATCAATTAAAGAATGATAAAAACCTCAGATGCCGGTTTTTGAGATTTACTCGGGATTTAGGTTTGTAAAGTCGCAAAAGTCTTACAAAAGGTTTTGACAAAAAAGACAATCGTCTGGACCGAGGTTAGTGGGGTCTCTTTAGGTCTTAGTAGCAGCTGCCCCCCTTAGGTGGTTATCCCACATCGGGGTTGGAAGGAGATTTGGGTGGGTTTATAAGTCTCTTGAGGAATCTCAAGAGTTGCCGGCTTTTGAGATTTACTCGGGATTTAGATTTGTAAAGTTATAAAAGTCTTACGAAAGGTTTTGACAAAAAAGAATGATAAAAACGATGTCTAACGTGCTTCAAATGAACATACACATTAAAAGCGGTCTCACTATAAAATTGAAAAAGTGAAATTAGATTGGCAATGTGTTGAAATGTGAATTGGAACAAAAGAAGTATACGTTAAATTAATATTTGATCTGAATCTTTTGCAATTACCAGTTTCAATTGCAGTATGTAATAAATTAATATAACGATTACAAACACTATAACAAAAAACACGTAAATATATACTAAAAAAAAGGAGTGTAAAAGCACGATGACTTTAGTCACTCCTTAAAATTTATATTTCCTAATAAATTCATTGTAAAATGTATATGTCAACATTTGATCCAAATATTTCGTAATTATTAGTTTCATTTGCACTATAAAACAATATAAACACTATAAAAAGCATGTAAACACTAAAGAAAAAGGTGTAAAAACGTAATTAATTTAATCATTTGTAAACACTAAAGTCCCCCGTAGAGCGTAGTATATCTAAATTGTAAGTTGAATGTACATTATGCGGAGTAACAAATTCGAATCGGTCCAAGAATATATACTTAGGAATATACTTTATACTAAATTGGAAAACTTTAGCATAATTAGCACGGTGATGCCGGGGCACGGCATGGAATAAAAAATGAAATACCGCCCAAACATCACAACTCACGGACCATACCAAAAAAGGTGGAAAACAGGGAAGAACTAACACCAACACGTTTCTTCTCCTCCTCCCACTTTTCTGTTTTCCCGTATTCAAGGACTTCATCCTTCATTCAAGTCTCCTCTAACTCTTCACCACCGCCTCCCAACCCACCCGAAAAAAAAATAAAGAGGAAAAAACCCACTTCTTTTCTTCTTTTCTGCGTAGATATAGAAGTTAGTAATTGGCGGTAGATTGTTGAAGGGAGAAGAAAGCGAGGAGCTTTTTTCTCAAAGAATTCCAAGGTTAGTTTTCTATTTCACTGCTTGTCATTCATGTCATTGCCCCTTTTTCTTTTTTTTTTTCTCCTTCTAGTAATAGAATT
Source organism: Coffea arabica (assembly GCF_036785885.1). NCBI lineage: Eukaryota > Viridiplantae > Streptophyta > Magnoliopsida > Gentianales > Rubiaceae > Coffea > Coffea arabica. The sequence continues at coordinate 26,845 of NW_027266253.1, forward strand.
CAAGAATTCAAGACGCCCCACATCCAAATATGCTTGAATCTATAAAAGGACGATTTGGGTTTTGATTTTTAATGAAATTCATAATAAAAAAATTTGGATTGGGGTTTTTCCGGCACTGGAGATTGGGAAGGCATGTGGGTTGCTTCCTTCTATCATTTTTTTGGGCGGGTTTTGGCGGCGTGAGAGAGCGTTTGGAAGATTGAGGGAGGTTAAAACTGTCTTTTTACACATCAAGGAGGAAAAGAGTTGAACACGCTGTCTTTTGTCCTCGGTTGGTAAGTTGCGTCATTTTTCTCCTTTTTTTTTAGATCCCCTATTTTCATTTTTCTTGCTATTCTATTTTACTTTTAGAGCAATGGATATTATATTGTCAGTCGTTCAACTGATTTTAGATTCTATTTTGGAAAAATAAAATTTTAATGATTTCGTTTGATTTTGTATCTTGAAATTGGATTTTGTTGCAGGTAAAGAAAAAGTTTTAAATATAGTCAAAATCAGGTTTTGTTGCTATGATCGATTCCTTTTTTTTTTGTTGTAAACTCTACCCAAAAAAAAAAAAGGACAATAATTTTGAAAAGAATATTCTCCCATAAGCAAAACCCATGGCAAAATCCATTTTCATAAATGACTTGGATCGTATTCTTTATATCGCGTCGTAGCCACGAGCTTCTTGAGGCAACCATTTTTGTGCAATCTTCTAATTTGTTCAAGAATTCTTTTTTTTTTTTTTATAGACAGAATAAACACACTCACAATTAAATTAGAAACGTTCAGAAATCATCGTCAAATTGAATCAAGACGGCAAACTCAATCGGCAAATTGGGTTCAAGAATTCTTGATTTACCAATTTTTAATGGACAATTCAGTCTTTTCAACCAAAAAAGGTCAATGACATAATTGAACGCGCCTCACGTCCACCACAGCAGGGAAGAAGGAAACTAGGAAAGGCTTCACGTGATTAATACAGAGGTCGTCATATGTAGCTTTTCTTTAAAAAAATTGCGATCATGTTTGGGTTATAATTTTTTGAAATTTTTAAAATAAAATATAAAAATTTAATATATATAAAATAAAAAAGTGACCGGCTTTTTCACCACCCAATCTAAACCCAACTGGCCTAACCTCAAACTATCTCCTCCCATGACCCGTCCCTCCCCAAAATCCCATGAAATATATGGATACCTTTTTATTTTTTCTTTTATTAGAAAAGATTATCATCCACGTGTCACCTTCCTGTTAGCTGTTCAACCAGATCCTTTATTGTAACTAACTTATTGATTTATTTAAATTTTTTTTTTTTTTTTTATATAAACTTTGATGTTTTCCTCCTTTGCAGGACGCGTCTAAGAAGAAGAAAGAAAGGCTTTTTGACTGTTCAAACAAATTCTTATTCTTGATCTGGTCGGTAGCTGGCTGGCTGGCTGGCTGGCTGCTGATCATATATAGTTTGAAGCAAAATTTGGATTGGTCGGGCTGTCAATAGATTCTTTACATTGACAGCCCGATTTTCTATTTCTTGAAGGCGATACCCCACCAAATTCAAACAGGTAAAAATCAGTTGTATTCCTTCAAACATTTTACATCACTTTGTTTCACGTTTCTCTCGTGCATATTTGGCACGTTTTAAAGAAACCAATGGTTTTCTTGTAGGTGGAATTGTGAAATTGAAATTTGACTGGAGTTGTTTGCTGTGTATTTGAACGAGACATTGTGAAACTTGAAAGCCATCAATACTATGGGTACCTTGTCTGGGAACCTTCAAAGGCCGATAATTGCAGCCTCTGCTGTTTGCATAGCTTCTATTTCATCTGATTTTCGTGAAAAATTTTGGCCGAATAAATCATCAGAAACATGTTCTTCCTCAGAACAATCGAGTTCGTCTTCGTCTTTGTTATCTGTTTCGATAGATGCACAAAAATCATCTTGGGTGTCTAAGGTATCAGTGTCAAAGCTTGCTAACTTGGCATTTGCGACAAGAATTCGTGTTCCCGTGCCTGACATATATAGCCGCATACCTGTCTCAAGTTCTTGTTCTTTTCCTGGATGGTTATATTCGTCTGTAGCCTCGTCCCCTGCTTTAATTAACTCGTATCAATCGGCTGAGTTGGCGAAAGCCGCCAAGCCGGCTTCTTACGTGTATGATGTGAATTCCTCACCATCAGAGGTATTGTATAGATGGCATTTGCCAGAGCCAAAGGCTGTTGATGTATCTGGTAGTTCTGATTGTTCATCAGTAAAATCTAGGACAGTGGTGGTTTTGCTTGGGTGGTTAGGTGCAAAGCAGAAGCATCTGAATAGATATGCAGAGTGGTACACCTCGAGAGGTTTTCATGCCATTACGTTTACATTCCCAATGTCCGAGATTCTAAGCTATCAAGTTGGAGGAAAAGCTGAGCAAGATATAGAATTGCTTGTTAACCATTTGGCTGATTGGTTGGAAGAGGATGGGAAGAACTTGGTATTTCACACTTTCAGCAATACAGGGTGGTTGACGTAAGAATACTTTAGCTGACCACTAGTACACTTGCCTCCCAATCCACAACCAACCCCCCCCCCCCCCCACCCCACCAAAAATAAAAGCGGAACCTGATAAAATCTGGAAGTGAACATTTTGTGTAACTCAGTTAAAAATTGCCTTGCAGATATGGTGTTGTCTTGGAGAAGCTTCAGAGAAGTGATCCAAACTTAATGGGAAGGATTAAGGGCTGTATTGTGGATTCTGCTCCTGTTGCAGCTCCTGATCCACAGGTATTGTTGTCTAGGAAGTTACTATGCCTTTTTCGGTGGAGTGATTATTGAGATTTGAAATGTTATGTTGGTGGTGGTAAAGTAAGACTGGATGATCCAAAATACGTACTTTTGACTACTTGAAACTGATATTCCAGTATGCTTAGTTGGCTTTGGTGATGATGTCAATCTTCATACTTGCAGTTTGTCAGTATCATGAGTGGAGCTATAAGCTAGTAATTTCTGTATAAAAGAGTATTTGACTTTTATTTTGCAGTTCCATATATGAGTTTATTTGTTATTGTTTAGATATCTCGATCCATGTGCTAAATTTGCCAGCAAATGGTAATATTTGAAACTGGAGCATGCATTTTTTTGTCTTTATTTTCTCGAGTGCATCATTGTTGTTTCCTCCCATGTTGATTTTATTAGTTACAAAAAAATTTTGTCAGAAAAGCTCTCAGTTAAGTTGATTACAGATCTTGTATATCCTTCCAGGGTCCCTCTTCAGATCATAATAGGTTTCTAACTCCTGGGGGATAGGAGAGGTGGAGCAATGAAGTTCTACATATCATTCTGAAACTTTATTATATGTTTTGGGGTAAAGGAAGGGGGATCAGTGTGGTTTTTGTTCTGTACAACTCTTTCTTTCGTTGTTTTTGGATATTGATTTTGATGTCATTCTTTCGTGTTTGTATGTCTATTAGGTCTGGGCTTCTGGATTCTCTGCAGCTTTTCTGAAAAAGAATAGTGTTGCAACAAAAGGTGCAACGAGTGAGCAAAGTGCAAATATGTCAAAAACAAACAAAACTATTGTGGGAGAAACCAAGCCGGAGTTGACTGAAACTGCACTCTTAGTGGTCCTCAAGAAGTTTTTTGAGGTGGTTTTGAATCTTCCTACAGTAAATAGGTGAGGGATCCATTTTCGTTAGTGTTGTTGATGCTTATTTTGGCATGGTCTTGCAAGTTCCTATCCTTATTGATTGAAATATGCAAAATACATTATCGCCAATGTTGAACATGGTTGAATGAGTTCCAAGTGATTTTTGTTTAAGAATACTGCATTGGTTAGTTTCCTTGATTTTACAGTAATCTTTATTTTCATGTTGGTATGAATAACATCTTTTGGCCTTTGTCATACTTTACTCCTACAATAATCAATAGATAAAGGCTACTCCTGCACTTCTTACTCACGCGATTTTCATGTTACCAAATTGTAGGAGGTTGTCTGATGTTCTTAGTTTGTTGACATCACAACAACCTAGCTGTCCACAGCTATATATTTACAGCTCAGCAGATAGAGTCATTCCTGCCGGATCGGTTGAATCCTTTATTGATGGCCAGCGGAAGAATGGGCGCAAGGTCAGAGCCTGCAACTTCATTTCCACACCCCATGTCGACCATTTCCGGAATGACCCAAAATTGTATTCTTCTCAGCTCACACAGTTTTTAGATGATTGTGTGCTGACTTGCTGCAGAAATTCTTGAATAGATTACTAACCAGTCTAACTCATTCTTTTCTTTGATTTCCTTATTCTTTTGTTTTTGTCTCCAATTTTTCCATACGCACATGACTTGCTCATTGATGTAGAGATTCAATTATTGCTCTTTTTTTTTAACCTTTCTCCCCTTTTGACCTCAATTATTATCTGTACTCAACTTGGAAAGAGACAGTTATTCAATTGTAGAAATTTTCGATGTATTTAAACTACTTGACATTGCCATCTTCATATTACTGCTTCCATCAAATTTCCTTGCACTTTCGAAGTTCTCTATTTTGGCATCTTATAGTCCCTGTCCACACAATTGTACCTGTTAATTGATTATGCTCGTCACATAGGCTTGTCACATGGAAAGTGGAAAAAACAGCCATTCCTGCTAATCCCCTTGCCCTGAGGTTAGACATAGCAATTTGGCAGGTTGGTAAAGGATTTAAGGATTTTCATTTAAATGGATTTGGGAAAAACTTGCATATACCTGGTCCACCAGCAAGTTTTTTACTTGAAGCCAAAAAGCCTTAAAAGTTCTAAATTATCTTTGCTGCTGCTTCATTCTGGAGAGAGGGAGAAAAAGAAAAGACCCCCTGGGGAAGAGGGGGAAAATATGAGACTTTTTGAGGGAGTTGAAGTAGGTAAAACAATACTAATTATGAAATTGACTAACAATATTGCCAAAGCCCAAGGGGGCGTTTTTGTATTTGGCTCTAGTTTGCAGTCAGATGAATGAACCACCAAACTATAGATTAAATTGTTATGTGGTTGGATCATATTGGATTAACTCAGATTTATGAGGCAAATATGATCCCAACATATTATTTCATAAATAATACTCTATCGCACGCATTTACACACACAAAATGATTTTTTACTACACATAAACATATATTCACCTACTAAAATACTTCCACACATATAAACATACTCATTTCTTAAGTTTCTTAGATGGAAAAACATCATTTTCATAGACACATACACATAAAAACACACATTAACATACTTTCACACATACAAACACTAATTTTTAAACTGCTTGAATATACACAACTCCTTGACAAACACACACTAACATTCACACATACAAACACTAATTTTTAAATTGCATGGGTAGACATACCTCCTTGGCAAGATGCACTGCTTCTTTTTTTTTTTTTTCCACACATACAAACACTAATTTTTAAACTACTTGGATAGACACAACTCCTTGGCAAACACACACTAACATAATTTCACACATATAACCACTAATTTTTAAACTTCTTGGATAGACACAACTCCTTGGCAAGGTGTACTACTATTTTTTTTAAAATTACCATAAAGTTAAAAGCATGTTTATAATTCACTTGTTAAAAAGATATTTAAAGCTTCTTTTTTATAGGTATGTCCTTTTTATATAGCAAATTTATTTCAAAGATGAAACAAAAACATTTTTTCCGTAATTGGTGAATGGATATAAATACAAAGAAAGTCATTTTAAGTATAACGAGTTGCTCAATTTATAAACTAAACAGGGGCCGGTGGAAAGGAACAGATTTCCTTTTCCATGTTATTTCTTTGAAGAAAAGTGTAAGAACCTTTAATAAACTGGTCACTATAAACATCAGATAACATGTCTTTTAAGGCTAGAAGCGCAACAGATTTGAGATAGTATGAAGCATAAATTAATTACAAGGCATGTTCACCCTATTAAGTAAGCATACCTAGTCTAAGAATCTAATCATCAACAAACCAGTGGACGCTCGCAAAGTTGAAACGGTTTGAACTGTTCTAATAAACTTTAAGCAAAAAACTTTGTAGTAAGTTCACAAGAAAAACTGCCTAACATCACCTGGCAAGGAAGCCAAAGGGATACATATGCATGGTCTTCCGCCTAGAGGCTCGCAATTCAGCTGCAAGATCAGTACTCAAGGTGTGTCACAGTGGTCCAAATTTTAATAGCCATTCAAGTTGCTAACTCAAAGGTCAGTGGCAAGCTAAGCCAAAAAGTGCGGGACTATCATAATTTCCCTTGATTCAAGGTGGATAAGTGCAACTCTTTTTTCAGCCTCACTGTCACTCTCATGGTTGACAAATCTGATTAAACTTCTTGTTCAAGCCCACTATAAATTTCTACTATCTTGAACGCTAGGAAAGCTGCATAAGTAGTACCTGCAGACAAACATTATTAATCTGGACAGCCTTTTTGAACCTACAAATGCAAGAGATTGGCACACCCACGCTTGAGAAAAGAAAAGAAAACTCTGGTATTAACCTAATAACGTTAGTTCCATATGTTGTATGTTATGGATCAATTGAGGTCCCTTCAGAAAACTAATCATTTTTTACAAAATATTTAAATTCACAGCTTTGTTTTACGGATTCCATAAACTTCCAAATCCCAAAAAATAACAAAGGAAAAACAAACATCAATAAATGGACCGAAAGAGCCATGCAGGAGAAAGGGAGGTAGGAAAGTGGAAAAAAAGGAAAAAGCAATGGCCAGCTTTTCATGATACATCTCATGATTAGGGATGATGCTGAACCATATAACTCGACTTGAGATTGTGAGTTACTTGATCAATAGGTCGACTCGAGCTTGCTTTGATTGAACTCAATCTTGAGTTTGAGCAACTTGTTTGAGGTTACGGGTCGAACTCGAGTTCCAAATTCTTGTACTCGAAGTTTCGACAAGTCTAATCGAGCTTTTTATCATACACACACACACACACACACACACATATATATATATATATATATATATGTATATTAATTTTTTATATCTATTATTGTGAAATGTCAAGTATATCCTTTATTTAAATTATATGTAAAATATTAATTTTTAATAGGTGAGCTCAAATAGACTCGATTGAGTTTGATTGGACTCGATTAGATTTAATTAAACTCGAACTCGAGTTTAAGTTTGAGTAAGGTAAACTAACATCGAGCTCGAGCTCGACTTTTAAAATATCGATGAATTCGAGCTCAATTATTTTACCTTGAGTTAGTTTGAGTAGTGCACTACTCGAATTTAACTCAACCTGAATGTGATCAACCATTGCTAATCCAGTAGGCTATTCCTCATTACGAGCATGACTGGCCAAATGGTACAGTAAATTGGACGTGCAACTCACATTATTTGCTAAGTATTTCTTACCACATGTTTGGCACACGGCTTTCTATCTACCATTCTCTTTAGGCTTTAACCTATGAAAATGATGCCAAAGTGCCAAAAAGGATCTCTTATGTGTCTCCATATTACTCCCATGACTGCAATGATAGAAATCATCGTCAATATTGCAAGCAACCGATGCATTAAGCCATAGAAAATACGACAAACAAATTATTATGATGAATCATATAATAAAAAAAAAATCATCTTTATTGAACATCCATATGATTTTAAAACACATTTCTATAATTCACGCAAAGAATGATAGATTTTTAGCTATTTTTCATAACTAAAACATATATTCCAGTCATATGATTATGGCATTCAGATTTGATTGTCCCAAGCTGTAGGGATTATGGCATGCAGATTTGCTTGCCCGGAGTTGTTTCCAAGGAAACAAGTAGTAGAGAATTATTGACATGAACTCCATCTTTTGTGGCCTAAAGATGCCGAGACAGATCTTAGAACATTGCATTGTAAATACAGGATCTTTTTAATCAACTTTCTTGGCTGATTCTTGATATTATTTTTGTCGCTGTTCCTCAATAATTACGTGTATTGAAAAGCAATAACACTCAAATTTAAAATTAATTATCCTTAAGCTTGACAATCAAATTTTATCTTTGTCTTCCCATGACCTATTTGGCATTTCATCGTATTGACTCGCTTAAATGTCATAATTAAACTGCAAGTTGATTTGCCAACTTATATTACGCCATAATCATAGTCTTTGGTTTGACTACATTGTAACATGCATAGGGTGACTAAACTAAACCTGATCATAGGTCAAAACTTTTTTGTATACCTATAAAAATGTCATTTATCTCCAAGTTTTTACAGGCAAGACCACAAGTATAATTACGCTAAAGAAGATGTGACGACCCCACCTTCCCCTAAGGTGTACCCAAGAGTTTGGCGGTCTGTAACGACCCCACCTCCCCCTAGGGCGTACCCCAGGGTTTAGCGGACCCCCTGCCCAGCTCTCGCCAGGACTCACTCACTTATCTCAAATAAAATAAGTTATAATCCCAAGAGTAAATGAAATAACAGTTCCAAGTTTAGAACGTACATTTACATTCATTTCTATCCCAAACATTCATACAATCCCAAAAATAACAAAAGATATGAGTTCCAGATGCATTCAACTCTAATCGAGCACTAGCGCAAGTGAAATCGTAAAATTTCAAAAACTAGATTATGCTAGCCTGTACCAATCTCACGCCCTCGCTCATACCCCTTGTAAGAAAAACAAATCTAATAGGGTGAGTTAAAGTTTAGTGAGGTTTCAAGTAGTAAGTTGACCATTATTTAAAAGTGAAAGTATCAAAGTAGCAAAGTAGCGAACATAACAAGTCAAGAAAATGAGCAATAACACTTCGTATGCCCAATCATTAAGTATTCAACATTTCAAGTAAAAGGATATAGTTGCTTTTGCAAACTAACTCCACTATAGCTTGATCAAGTAGTAGCTGACACTCCGTCAACTTTCAAGTAAGATAACTAGTCCAGTAGTACACCACTTAACTCCAATCTCCATCCACCAATCAAACCCCTTACTAGATCTGAACTCCCTAATAAACACTGGTGGTAATACTCGAGTATACCGATTAGTCGAGAAGATAACATTCTACTCGACAAAACTAGAGACCCAGGGTTCGTTACCTAATCGACCAAGCCCTTGCCGGCTCGACTTGAGTAACTAGCCACAGGGTTTCTGGAATTCCAGACAGTATTCAAGTTATATGCATGTATATCAGGTCAATTGTAACCAATGAACAAGAATGTATCACTTTAGGGTAAGTGCGATAAAGTACACTCTTGCCCGTCCAAACCAATCAAATAACATCCGACCACGTTGGTAAAGCATTTAAATCAAGTATCAAGTTCAATAATGTATTTGGAAACACTCACCAAAGATTTAGTGCTTCTTAGGATCACGCTCAGGTGCAACTCTTTGTTTGGAGTCCAAATCTGAGATAAAATATCATTTAAGAGTTTGAAATCAATTAGGGTTTGAAACTTAGGAGTTTCGCTTAGAGAAAATCAAGTAAATGAAACTCGTTTAGTAGTTTTCATGTTAATTATCCTCTAGAAAATTCATGCTCGCTCGTTTAGTTTTGGTAAGGAAGCGAGTAAAACTTTTAAGTCGCAAAGTGGTCTAAAAGATGAGGAAAACATATTTCGAATGGTCGTTACTTTCGCCTTTTAAAGGGTACGAGTTTTGGCCACAATTCAGCTCATATACCTCTACTAATGGTAAATTCACTACCATAGACAATCCAAATTCACTTCGACCTCAAATCGTCACTCAAGTTTCAAGTTTACTCGCTTATCCTTTGAGCAAAAAGTTGGGCAGCATGCCCTTGTATTTATCCATTTTCCCATCCAAGTACAACTTGGATTCACAAGCCAACAAATCTCCACTCTAACCACAAGTGATAACCAACAACATATATCTATTCAAGGCCTCTAAACGAACTAAACAAACCAAATAATAACTTATCACCATGGATATCAAAGCTGGAAACCAGTTTAGAGAAGAAATTATAAGTGGTAGATTTGTCATCCTTCGGTGTTTTGGTCATAACTGTAGCTAGGTATATCGGATCGAGGTAAATTTTATGGCATTTCGAAACTAAGACATAGACCTACATTTCCTATGAAAACATTGACACCTGGTTCTGGCATTTTCAGGGTAAAAAATGGATGGTCAGAAGCACATGAAAAACAGGTCAGGAAAATTAGAGTTTTTGCGCAGTCAAGAGTGCTCTAGCCAAATCATATGCTAAAATGATCCAATTGATCTGAAATTTTGCAGGTAGAAAGTTAACTCAAATCCGTATAATTGTCATGTTTTTTTCAAAAGCTGATTCAGTCTAAAACATGGAGAAATTCGCAGCCAAAATTGATTCCAAAAATAGGGCAAAACTAACATTCACCACCAAATGCTGGAAATGCAACTTTCAACTATAAAAAGTAGTAAACATGCCACTAATCACTTCACGAGTTCCATTTCCAAGTTCAATAACAACATTTGCTAGATAAACATCAATAATCAAAGCTGGAAAATACAAACCCCAGCTGAAAATTTCACTACACACCAAAAACTAAAAAATCATCCGTCAAGTGCCAAGATTGAAAGCTTCTATAGCATTTTTAGCTGGATTAAGGTAAAGACAAGAGGTGGATGAACTTATACCTTCCCAAAGCCTTCTTGTAAGTGAGGAATCAATCACTTTCTCCTAAGATTTTCACCACTCCTAACTTCCTAAGCACCAAGACGTAAGTTTAATCGGTTTGGTTTGTGTGATTTCAATTCAACAAGGAAGAATCATGGTTGGAGTTGAAGTTGTTTTCCTCTATTTTTCCCTCTGTTGCTCTCGGCCACCAAGGAGAAATAATGAACAAGATGAACCAAAAATGAATGATAAGAAGGAAGGAAATTAGTTGGTCAAACACCTCTTGGATTGCCACCACTTGTCGCAACAAGATTAACTCTTATTTTTTTTTCTTTTCTTCCCTTTATTTAGTCCAAAATTTTGGCTGCTTTGGAGGATATTTTAGGGGTGATTAGCTGAAATAAAAGCAAGGAGATTAAGATAATAAAGTAGTATTCAAGTGGTGTACTCAATCGGTAGCAAACGGTGCATGTCGGTTCAAGCCGATTTTCCTTAACTCTCGCGTAATTGTGTTTTAACTTATAGTTCACTAACTTATTAATAGCACTTCTAATCATACACTTCCATTTATTTAAAACTCACTCTTAACTACCAAATTTAGTACACGCACCTCACCAATTAATCACACTACCAAATTACGCAAAAACCCTATTTTACCCTAACTATAAAACTAAGGGCAAAACTCTTAATTCTATTATTTATTACAACTATTGAGGGAGTAAATGAGTAGTAAAGATATTGTAAAGTAATTTAATCAAATTAAAAGGGAATTTTAAGAAAATATAGAGAATTTTGCAAGTCCTCACACTCTCTCCTCCTTAAAAGAATTTTTACCTCGAAATTCATACCTTTATTCATAAATAGCTCAGGGTACTTCTCCTGCATGTCTGTCTCTAGTTGCCAGCTTGCTTCCTCCACCTCATGGTGTTTCCATAGAACCTTAACTAGTGGAATTTGCTTATTTCTCAAATCCTTCACCGTCCGATCTAGTACTCAAATGGGTCGTTCCTCGTAGGTTAAAGACTCATCCAATTCAATATCTTTTGGTGGCAAAACATGAGTCGGATTCGGGTGATATTTCTTAAGCAAAGAAACATGGAAAATATCATGGATCCGAGATAAACTAGCTAATAACTCTAGTCGATAAGCCACATTTCCTATCCGCTGGAGTACATTAAAAGGTCCTATGTATCTTGCTTGCAACTTTTTCCCCTTTCCTGCCTTGATCTTTCCCTTCAGTGGCGTAACCTTAAGAAATACCTTATCCCTTCAAACTCCAAATCCTTTCTTCAATAGTCGGCATAACTCTTTTGTAAACTTTGGGCTGTTTGAAGTCTCTGACGTATCACTTTTACCCTTTAGTAGGCATCCTCAACCCATAGTATTGTTGCCGGATCTATAATTTTTCTCTCTTCTACTTCATCCCAATGAATTGGGGATCGACATCTTTGTCCATAAAGTATTTCATATGGGGCCATTTGAATAGAAGAATGATAACTATTATTATACGTAAACTCAACCAATGTCAGATATTGGCTCCAACTCCCTCCAAAATCTACAATACAGGCTCTTAACATATCCTCAAGAGTTTGGATAGTTCTTTCTGACTGTTCGTCAATTTGAGGATAATAGGTTGTGCTATAGTTCAACTTAGTGCCTAGAGTCTCTTGCAATTTCTGCTAAAAGCGGGATACAAATCTAGGGTCTCTGTCTGATACTATGCTTACTGGTACCCCGTGTAATCTCATAACTTCGTCCATATAGAGTTTCGCAAGTTTCTCCAAAGAGTTTCATGTTCACTAGTAGGAAATGCGCGGTTTTAGTTAATCAGTCCACTATCACCCAAATCGCATTATGACCTCTTTGAGTTCGTGGCAATCCTAATACAAAATCCATCGTTATGTGCTCCCATTTCCATTTAGGTATCTCTAAAGGCTGTAACAGACCTGACGATTTTTGATGCTCAGCTTTCACTTGTTGACACGTAAGGCACTTTTGTACAAACTGAACAATCTCCGCCTTCATATTATCCCACCAATACAGACTTTTGAGATCCTAGTATATTTTGCCACTACCTGGATGCATCGTGTATCTAGAGCGGTGAAATTCCTCCAAAATCTCCCTTTTCAGTTCCTCATCCTCTGGTACAACAACGTGATTCTGGAATCTTAGAATCCTATAAGGACCTAGGTTAAACTCAGGTAATTCTCCTTTCTTCACTCTTTCCACCCACTTTTGTATCGTTGGCTCTTTCTTTTAAATCTCTTTAATTCGGTCCAACAATGTCGATTTCACCTCAATATTTCCAACGATAATTTTCTGCGGCTCAAGACGAGGGTTCCATTCACATACATTTTCTAACAGGTTCCACTCTTCCACCATTAAACCTGCTAGTTGAGCCTTCCGACTTAAAGCATTTGCTACAACATTGGCCTTTCCTGGATGGTAATTAATGGTACAATCATAATCTTCTAAAAACTCCACCCACCGACGTTGTCTCAGATTTAACTCCTTCTGAGAAAATAAGTACTTAAGACTCTTATGGTTTGTGTATACCTCAAATGTCACCCCATATAAATAATGCCGCCATTTCTTCAAAGTAAACACCATAGCTGCGAGTTCTAATTCATGGGTTGGATAGTTTTGCTCATGAAATTTTAACTTCCGAGAAGCATAGACAATTACATTCCTATTTTGCATTAAAACACACCCCAATCCTTCTCTCGAAGCATCAGTATACACCGTATAGCTATCCTTCCAATTTAGCAAAGTTAACACTAGAGTCATGGTCAATTGCTTCTTAAGCTCTTGAAAACTATTTTCACACTTAACATCCCAAATATATTTCCCTTGTTTCTTTGTCAAATTCATTAAGGGTCCCGCAATTCTCGAGAAATTCTCTATAAACCGGCGGTAATTGTGAGGACCCAAAAATTTCTTTAGAATTTCCTCCCATTTTTGGAAAAATTAATTTATATTTCCTTCTATGTTTCTTTACTTGATTATTTAACTATTTACTAGCCCTAAATTTCATGGTGATTTCATTAGTTGAGCCAAGAGTTTTACTTTTACTTTCAAGTTACAGTAAGTTAAGGTTTTGGCATATTTTGGTAGTTAATTGGTGAGGTGTGTGTATTAAATTTGGTGGTTAAAAGTGAATTTTATATAAGAGGAAGTATATGATTAGAAGTGCTATTTATAAGTTAGTGAATCATAAGTTAAGATACTAGTACGCGCGAGTTAAGAAAAATTGGCTTGAATCGACGCGCACCGTTTGCTACTGATTGAGTACCCTACTTGACCACTACTTTCTTGCCCTAATCCTCTTGGTTTTATTTTAGCTATTAGCCTCTAATTAACCCTTAAAACAGCCAAAATATTTGACCTACAAAAAAGAGGAAAAGAAATAAAAAACAAGAAAAAATTTGGTGGTGCCAAGTGTTGAACATCTATGCAACTTTTGACCAAGACTTCATTGGTCTTTATCTTGGAATTTTGGACTAAAAATCTCTTCATTCCTTGCTCCTCTTGGCCGAAAATATTGAGAGAAAAACCAAAGAGTGACCTTCGACTTCAACTTCAATTTCAAGCTTGAATCTTGAGTTTCAACCGTTAGTTTTGGAAACTACTCCATAAAAGTGTTAACTAAGGTAGATTTCAAGGTGCTGGTGGAGTGATTTTGTAAGGAAAAGCACTAAGCTACCATTTTTCTTGAGGTTACAAGGTACTTTGGTAAGAAACTTCCTTTTCTCTTGCTAAATTTGGTATAGAAGCTTTCAATCTTGGCTTGCTATGGTTGATTTCCTAGTTTTTGATAGTGTAATAGAATTTTCGGCTAGGGTTTGCATTTTCAGTTTTGATTAGTGTTGTTTAACTAGTAAGTGATGTTATTGAGCTAGGATATGGATTGGTGAAGTGATTAATGGCTTGGTTGTGACATGTTAAGAGTAAAAGTTGAATTTCCAGCATTTGGTAGTGATTCTGTCCTGTTTTTGGACCCTTTGAGAACTGCATATTCG
>NW_027266254.1:0-17512 GCF_036785885.1 Coffea arabica
GGAGCTCATAAGAGGAGTAGCTCCTAGCTCATAGCTACTAGCTGCATTAACTCATAGATCAAGTAGTAGAAATGAACGTTACCCCCCTTAATCCCCCTCGGGGGGGAATAGGAAAAGGTCCTGCCCTTGACTCTATTTCTTTCAGAAATAGCGGGCAGGCAAGAGAGCTACTTCCTTATATTCCTATTAAGATCAATAAGGACAATACTCTCTTCTTTTGTACAAGTCTCGTGCAATTTAATACTAGTATACAAGACTCCAATCGAGAAGGAAGAGCTATCGTTCGTTCTCCTTACCCAAGGAGAACTCACTGAAGAATCCTTCAGTTAAGACAAGTTCCATCCTCTGTTTATAAATAACTCTAACTCGAACTCATAACTCATATTTTGATATATGATCAGAGAACCTGCATTTGTTAATTTATGGTTTCGTTCCTGCTAGATGGTTAGTCCGGCTTACCGGAGGCGGGATTTGCTTATAAATCTATTCAAACCAGCATAAAGAGGCAGATGCAGACAAGACGGCTCTGATTGGGCAGACGTACAGGAACTAAAGTCGGAGTGCGTACTGCTTCGCCAATGCACAGTCGAATAGTGCGGCACGCCGAGATGAAGGGGTTGGCTCCATACTGGTAATAGTACAGTAGGAGCTCTTTTCTTCCTCTCTGTCAACTAACATTTGAGGATTCTAGTTTGCATATCCGTAGGCTTAAACTTCCCCCCGACTAACAAGCCCTCTATTAGCTCGATCAGGAGCCCTACCCAGGACTCCTTTACTAAAGGAAGACTAAGAGCTTCTTTTAGCGAGTTAGAACATTAAGAGGAGATTTAGTAGTGGTTGCATTCCGTCGCTTTCCGGAGGGAGGATATTCGGGGGATGCTTTTCGTCAACCGTTGCTGTCCCTTCGGGTGCGCCCTTGCCGGAGGGAAGACAGGATTTAGGTTTTCCTTCGTGCGTCCCCCCCAGCCCCCTGAGGGGGAGCCCGCCCGGAGAGAGAGCTCTTGGAGTTGGTCGCTTAGCGTCAGACCGAAGGGCGAAGACCGGAGGCGAGGAAAGCTACTGGAAAACAAATGTTAGGTTTTCAGGGATTACGACAGTAGAGGCATAACGCTAAAGAGCTCTCCCAGAGCTCTCTAGCAGCCTCTAGATTCGTAAATAAAGAAAGGAGCTCCAGACTGTACCAGGTGGAAAACTAGCAGATTCAAGGCCCTCGTCTCGCCCTATGAAAATAGGATGTTTCTCCTGTGTTCAGTAGGCTAGGAGCTACTTATTAGCATACTTATGTGCAAAAAGGAATTCTTACTTTAATAAGAAAAGAAAGAAAAGCAGGTCTTATAACTCTTATAGCTCTATAAAAGACCCTAAGGAAAACTATAGATAAATAAGAGCCTTTAACAAGAGCTACTTGAACTACAAGAAGAGGAGCTCATAAGAGGAGTAGCTCCTAGCTCATAGCTACTAGCTGCATTAACTCATAGATCAAGTAGTAGAAAGGAACGTTACCCCCCTTAATCCCCTCGGGGGGAATAGGAAAAGGTCCTGCCCTTGACTCTATTTCTTTCAGAAATAGCGGGCAGGCAAGAGAGCTACTTCCTTATATTCCTATTAAGATCAATAAGGACAATACTCCTCTTCTTTTGTACAAGTCTCGTGCAATTTAAATACTAGTATACAAGACTCCAATCGAGAAGGAAGAGCTATCGTTCGTTCTCCTTACCCAAGGAGAACTCACTGAAGAATCCTTCAGTTAAGACAAGTTCCATCCTCTGTTTATAAATAACTCTAACTCGAACTCATAACTCATATTTTGATATATGATCAGAGAACCTGCATTTGTTAATTTATGGTTTCGTTCCTGCTAGATGGTTAGTCCGGCTTACCGGAGGCGGGATTTGGCTTATAAATCTATTCAAACCAGCCATAAAGAGGCAGATGCAGACAAGACGGCTCTGATTGGGGCAGACGTACAGGAACTAAAAGTCGGAGTGCGTACTGCTTCGCCAATGCACAGTCGAATAGTGCGGCACGCCGAGATGAAGGGGTTGGCTCCATACTGGTAATAGTACAGTAGGAGCTCTTTTCTTCCTCTCTGTCAACTAACATTTGAGGATTCTAGTTTGCATATCCGTAGGCTTAAACTTCCCCCCGACTAACAAGCCCTCTATTAGCTCGTTCAGGAGCCCTACCCAGGACTCCTTTACTAAAGGAAGACTAAGAGCTTCTTTTAGCGAGTTAGAACATTATGAGGAGATTAGTAGTGGTTGCATTCGTCGCTTTCCGGAGGGAGGATATTCGGGGGATGCTTTTCGTCAACCGTTGCTGTCCCTTCGGGTGCGCCCTTGCCGGAGGGAAAGACAGGATTTAGGTTTTCCTTCGTGCGTCCCCCCCAGCCCCCTGAGGGGGAGCCCGCCCGGAGAGAGAGCTCTTGGAGTTGGTCGCTTAGCCGTCAGACCGAAGGGCGAAGACCGGAGGCGAGGAAAGCTACTGGAAAACAAATGTTAGGTTTCAGGGATTACGACAGTAGAGGCATACGCTAAAGAGCTCTCCCAGAGCTCTCTAGCAGCCTCTAGATTCGTAAATAAAGAAAGGAGCTCCAGACTGTACCAGGTGGAAAACTAGCAGATTCAAGGCCCTCGTCCTCGCCCTATGAAAATAGGATGTTTCTCCTGTGTTTCAGTAGGGCTAGGAGCTACTTATTAGCATACTTATGTGCAAAAAGGAATTCTTACTTTAATAAGAA
This sequence comes from Coffea arabica, assembly GCF_036785885.1. Lineage (NCBI taxonomy): Eukaryota > Viridiplantae > Streptophyta > Magnoliopsida > Gentianales > Rubiaceae > Coffea > Coffea arabica. Next base: position 2,741 of record NW_027266254.1, read on the forward strand.
AAGAAAGAAAAGCAGGTCTTATAACTCTTATAGCTCTATAAAAGACCCTAAGAAAACTATAGATAAATAAGAGCCTTTAACAAGAGCTACTTGAACTACAAGAAGAGGAGCTCATAAGAGGAGTAGCTCCTAGCTCATAGCTACTAGCTGCATTAACTCATAGATCAAGTAGTAGAAAGGAACGTTACCCCCCTTAATCCCCCTCGGGGGGAATAGGAAAAGGTCCTGCCCTTGACTCTATTTCTTTCAGAAATAGCGGGCAGGCAAGAGAGCTACTTCCTTATATTCCTATTAAGATCAATAAGGACAATACTCTCTTCTTTTGTACAAGTCTCGTGCAATTTAATACTAGTATACAAGACTCCAATCGAGAAGGAAAGAGCTATCGTTCGTTCTCCTTACCCAAGGAGAACTCACTGAAGAATCCTTCAGTTAAGACAAGTTCCATCCTCTGTTTATAAATAACTCTAACTCGAACTCATAACCTCATATTTTGATATATTGATCAGAGAACCTGCATTTGTTAATTTATGGTTTCGTTCCTGCTAGATGGTTAGTCCGGCTTACCGAGGCGGGATTTGGCTTATAAATCTATTCAAACCAGCCATAAAGAGGCAGATGCAGACAAGACGGCTCTTGATTGGGGGCAGACGTACAGGAACTAAAAGTCGGAGTGCGTACTGCTTCGCCAATGCACAGTCGAATAGTGCGGCACGCCGAGATGAAGGGGTTGGCTCCATACTGGTAATAGTACAGTAGGAGCTCTTTTCTTCCTCTCTGTCAACTAACATTTGAGGATTCTAGTTTGCATATCCGTAGGCTTAAACTTCCCCCCGACTAACCAAGCCCTCTATTAGCTCGTTCAGGAGCCCTACCCAGGACTCCTTTACTAAAGGAAGACTAAGAGCTTCTTTTAGCGAGTTAGAACATTAAGAGGAGATTTAGTAGTGGTTGCATTCGTCGCTTTCCGGAGGGAGGATATTCGGGGGATGCTTTTCGTCAACCGTTGCTGTCCCTTCGGGTGCGCCCTTGCCGGAGGGAAGACAGGATTTAGGTTTTCCTTCGTGCGTCCCCCCCCAGCCCCCTGAGGGGGAGCCCGCCCGGAGAGAGAGCTCTTGGAGTTGGTCGCTTAGCCGTCAGACCGAAGGGCGAAGACCGGAGGCGAGGAAAGCTACTGGAAAACAAATGTTAGGTTTCAGGGATTACGACAGTAGAGGCATACGCTAAAGAGCTCTCCAGAGCTCTCTAGCAGCCTCTAGATTCGTAAATAAAGAAAGGAGCTCCAGACTGTACCAGGTGGAAAACTAGCAGATTCAAGGCCCTCGTCCTCGCCCTATGAAAATAGGATGTTTCTCCTGTGTTCAGTAGGCTAGGAGCTACTTATTAGCATACTTATGTGCAAAAAGGAATTCTTACTTTAATAAGAAAAGAAAGAAAAAGCAGGTCTTATAACTCTTATAGCTCTATAAAAGACCCTAAGGAAAACTATAGATAAATAAGAGCCTTTAACAAGAGCTACTTGAACTACAAGAAGAGGAGCTCATAAGAGGAGTAGCTCCTAGCTACACTAGCTACCTAGCTACTAGCTGCATTAACTCATAGATCAAGTAGTAGAAAGGAACGTTACCCCCCCTTAATCCCCCTCGGGGGGAATAGGAAAAGGTCCTGCCCTTGACTCTATTTCTTTCAGAAATAGCGGGCAGGCAAGAGAGCTACTTCCTTATATTCCTATTAAGATCAATAAGGACAATACTCTCTTCTTTTGTACAAGTCTCGTGCAATTTAATACTAGTATACAAGACTCCAATCGAGAAGGAAGAGCTATCGTTCGTTCTCCTTACCCAAGGAGAACTCACTGAAGAATCCTTCAGTTAAGACAAGTTCCATCCTCTGTTTATAAATAACTCTAACTCGAACTCATAACTCATATTTTGATATATGATCAGAGAACCTGCATTTGTTAATTTATGGTTTCGTTCCTGCTAGATGGTTAGTCCGGCTTACCGGAGGGCGGGATTTGGCTTATAAATCTATTCAAACCAGCCATAAAGAGGCAGATGCAGACAAGACGGCTCTGATTGGGGCAGACGTACAGGAACTAAAAGTCGGAGTGCGTACTGCTTCGCCAATGCACAGTCGAATAGTGCGGCACGCCGAGATGAAGGGGTTGGCTCCATACTGGTAATAGTACAGTAGGAGCTCTTTTCTTCCTCTCTGTCAACTAACATTTGAGGATTCTAGTTTGCATATCCGTAGGCTTAAACTTCCCCCCGACTAACAAGCCCTCTATTAGCTCGTTCAGGAGCCCTACCAGGACTCCTTTACTAAAGGAAGACTAAGAGCTTCTTTTAGCGAGTTAGAACATTAAGAGGAGATTTAGTAGTGTTGCATTCGTCGCTTTCCCGGAGGGAGGATATTCGGGGGATGCTTTTCGTCAACCGTTGCTGTCCCTTCGGGTGCGCCCTTGCCGGAGGGAAGACAGGATTTAGGTTTTCCTTCGTGCGTCCCCCCCCAGCCCCCTGAGGGGGAGCCCGCCCGGAGAGAGAGCTCTTGGAGTTGGTCGCTTAGCCGTCAGACCGAAGGGCGAAGGACCGGAGGCGAGGAAAGCTACTGGAAAACAAATGTTAGGTTTCAGGGATTACGACAGTAGAGGCATACGCTAAAGAGCTCTCCAGAGCTCTCTAGCAGCCTCTAGATTCGTAAATAAAGAAAGGAGCTCCAGACTGTACCAGTGGAAAACTAGCAGATTCAAGGCCCTCGTCCTCGCCCTATGAAAATAGGATGTTTCTCCTGTGTTCAGTAGGCTAGGAGCTACTTATTAGCATACTTATGTGCAAAAAGGAATTCTTACTTTAATAAGAAAAGAAAGAAAAGCAGGTCTTATAACTCTTATAGCTCTAATAAAAGACCCTAAGGAAAACTATAGATAAATAAGAGCCTTTAACAAGAGCTACTTGAACTACAAGAAGAGGAGCTCATAAGAGGGAGTAGCTCCTAGCTCATAGCTACTAGCTGCATTAAACTCATAGATCAAGTAGTAGAAAGGAACGTTACCCCCCTTAATCCCCCCTCGGGGGGAATAGGAAAAGGTCCTGCCCTTGACTCTATTTCTTTCAGAAATAGCGGGGCAGGCAAGAGAGCTACTTCCTTATATTCTATTAAGATCAATAAGGACAATACTCTCTTCTTTTGTACAAGTCTCGTGCAATTTAATACTAGTATTACAAGACTCCAATCGAGAAGGAAGAGCTATCGTTCGTTCTCCTTACCCAAGGAGAACTCACTGAAGAATCCTTCAGTTAAGACAAGTTCCATCCTCTGTTTATAAATAACTCTAACTCGAACTCATAACTCATATTTTGATATATGATCAGAGAACCTGCATTTGTTAATTTATGGTTTCGTTCCTGCTAGATGGTTAGTCCGGCTTACCGGAGGCGGGATTTGGCTTATAAATCTATTCAAACCAGCCATAAAGAGGCAGATGCAGACAAGACGGCTCTGATTGGGGCAGACGTACAGGAACTAAAAGTCGGAGTGCGTACTGCTTCGCCAATGCACAGTCGAATAGTGCGGCACGCCGAGATGAAGGGGGTTGGCTCCATACTGGTAATAGTACAGTAGGAGCTCTTTTCTTCCTCTCTGTCAACTAACATTTTTGAGGATTCTAGTTTGCATATCCGTAGGCATAAACTTCCCCCCGACTAACAAGCCCTCTATTAGCTCGTTCAGGAGCCCTACCCAGGACTCCTTTACTAAAGGAAGACTAAGAGCTTCTTTAGCGAGTTAGAACATTAAGAGGGAGATTTAGTAGTGGTTGCATTCGTCGCTTTCCGGAGGGAGGATATTCGGGGGATGCTTTTCGTCAACCGTTGCTGTCCCTTCGGGTGCGCCCTTGCCGGAGGGAAGACAGGATTTAGGTTTTCCTTCGTGCGTCCCCCCCAGCCCCCTGAGGGGGAGCCGCCCGGAGAGAGAGCTCTTGGAGTTGGTCGCTTAGCCGTCAGACCGAAGGGCGAAGACCGGAGGCGAGGAAAGCTACTGGAAAACAAATGTTAGGTTTCAGGGATTACGACAGTAGAGGCATACGCTAAAGAGCTCTCCAGAGCTCTCTAGCAGCCTCTAGATTCGTAAATAAAGAAAGGAGCTCCAGACTGTACCAGGTGGAAAACTAGCAGATTCAAGGCCCTCGTCCTCGCCCTATGAAAATAGGATGTTTCTCCTGTGTTCAGTAGGCTAGGAGCTACTTATTAGCATACTTATGTGCAAAAAGGAATTCTTACTTTAATAAGAAAAGAAAGAAAAGCAGGTCTTATAACTCTTATAGCTCTATAAAAGACCTAAGGAAAAACTATAGATAAATAAGAGCCTTTAACAAGAGCTACTTGAACTACAAGAAGAGGAGCTCATAAGAGGAGTAGCTCCTAGCTCATAGCTACTAGCTGCATTAACTCATAGATCAAGTAGTAGAAAGGAACGTTACCCCCCTTAATCCCCCTCGGGGGGAATAGGAAAAGGTCCTGCCCTTGACTCTATTTCTTTCAGAAATAGGCGGGCAGGCAAGAGAGCTACTTCCTTATATTCCTATTAAGATCAATAAGGACAATACTCTCTTCTTTTGTACAAGTCTCGTGCAATTTAATACTAGTATACAAGACTCCAATCGAGAAGGAAGAGCTATCGTTCGTTCTCCTTACCCAAGGAGAACTCACTGAAGAATCCTTCAGTTAAGACAAGTTCCATCCTCTGTTTATAAATAACTCTAACTCGAACTCATAACTCATATTTTGATATATGATCAGAGAACCTGCATTTGTTAATTTATGGTTTCGTTCCTGCTAGATGGTTAGTCCGGCTTACCGGAGGCGGGATTTGGCTTATAAATCTATTCAAACCAGCCATAAAGAGGCAGATGCAGACAAGACGGCTCTGATTGGGGCAGACGTACAGGAACTAAAAGTCGGAGTGCGTACTGCTTCGCCAATGCACAGTCGAATAGTGCGGCACGCCGAGATGAAGGGGTTGGCTCCATACTGGTAATAGTACAGTAGGAGCTCTTTTCTTCCTCTCTGTCAACTAACATTTGAGGATTCTAGTTTGCATATCCGTAGGCTTAAACTTCCCCCCGACTAACAAGCCCTCTATTAGCTCGTTCAGGAGCCCTACCCAGGACTCCTTTACTAAAGGAAGACTAAGAGCTTCTTTTAGCGAGTTAGAACATTAAGAGGAGATTTAGTAGTGGTTGCATTCGTCGCTTTCCGGAGGGAGGATATTCGGGGGATGCTTTTCGTCAACCGTTGCTGTCCCTTCGGGTGCGCCCTTGCCGGAGGGAAGACAGGATTTAGGTTTTCCTTCGTGCGTCCCCCCCAGCCCCCTGAGGGGGAGCCCGCCCGGAGAGAGAGCTCTTGGAGTTGGTCGCTTAGCCGTCAGACCGAAGGGCGAAGACCGGAGGCGAGGAAAGCTACTGGAAAACAAATGTTAGGTTTCAGGGATTACGACAGTAGAGGCATACGCTAAAGAGCTCTCCCAGAGCTCTCTAGCAGCCTCTAGATTCGTAAATAAAGAAAGGAGCTCCAGACTGTACCAGGTGGAAAACTAGCAGATTCAAGGCCCTCGTCCTCGCCCTATGAAAATAGGATGTTTCTCCTGTGTTCAGTAGGCTAGGAGCTACTTATTAGCATACTTATGTGCAAAAAGGAATTCTTACTTTAATAAGAAAAGAAAGAAAAGCAGGTCTTATAACTCTTATAGCTCTATAAAAGACCCTAAGGAAAACTATAGATAAATAAGAGCCTTTAACAAGAGCTACTTGAACTACAAGAAGAGGAGCTCATAAGAGGAGTAGCTCCTAGCTCATAGCTACTAGCTGCATTAACTCATAGATCAAGTAGTAGAAAGGAACGTTACCCCCCTTAATCCCCCTCGGGGGGAATAGGAAAAGGTCCTGCCCTTGACTCTATTTCTTTCAGAAATAGCGGGCAGGCAAGAGAGCTACTTCCTTATATTCCTATTAAGATCAATAAGGACAATACTCTCTTCTTTTGTACAAGTCTCGTGCAATTTAATACTAGTATACAAGACTCCAATCGAGAAGGAAGAGCTATCGTTCGTTCTCCTTACCCAAGGAGAACTCACTGAAGAATCCTTCAGTTAAGACAAGTTCCATCCTCTGTTTATAAATAACTCTAACTCGAACTCATAACTCATATTTTGATATATGATCAGAGAACCTGCATTTGTTAATTTATGGTTTCGTTCCTGCTAGATGGTTAGTCCGGCTTACCGGAGGCGGGATTTGGCTTATAAATCTATTCAAACCAGCCATAAAGAGGCAGATGCAGACAAGACGGCTCTGATTGGGGCAGACGTACAGGAACTAAAAGTCGGAGTGCGTACTGCTTCGCCAATGCACAGTCGAATAGTGCGGCACGCCGAGATGAAGGGGTTGGCTCCATACTGGTAATAGTACAGTAGGAGCTCTTTTCTTCCTCTCTGTCAACTAACATTTGAGGATTCTAGTTTGCATATCCGTAGGCTTAAACTTCCCCCCGACTAACAAGCCCTCTATTAGCTCGTTCAGGAGCCCTACCCAGGACTCCTTTACTAAAGGAAGACTAAGAGCTTCTTTTAGCGAGTTAGAACATTAAGAGGAGATTTAGTAGTGGTTGCATTCGTCGCTTTCCGGAGGGAGGATATTCGGGGGATGCTTTTCGTCAACCGTTGCTGTCCCTTCGGGTGCGCCCTTGCCGGAGGGAAGACAGGATTTAGGTTTTCCTTCGTGCGTCCCCCCCAGCCCCCTGAGGGGGAGCCCGCCCGGAGAGAGAGCTCTTGGAGTTGGTCGCTTAGCCGTCAGACCGAAGGGCGAAGACCGGAGGCGAGGAAAGCTACTGGAAAACAAATGTTAGGTTTCAGGGATTACGACAGTAGAGGCATACGCTAAAGAGCTCTCCCAGAGCTCTCTAGCAGCCTCTAGATTCGTAAATAAAGAAAGGAGCTCCAGACTGTACCAGGTGGAAAACTAGCAGATTCAAGGCCCTCGTCCTCGCCCTATGAAAATAGGATGTTTCTCCTGTGTTCAGTAGGCTAGGAGCTACTTATTAGCATACTTATGTGCAAAAAGGAATTCTTACTTTAATAAGAAAAGAAAGAAAAGCAGGTCTTATAACTCTTATAGCTCTATAAAAGACCCTAAGGAAAACTATAGATAAATAAGAGCCTTTAACAAGAGCTACTTGAACTACAAGAAGAGGAGCTCATAAGAGGAGTAGCTCCTAGCTCATAGCTACTAGCTGCATTAACTCATAGATCAAGTAGTAGAAAGGAACGTTACCCCCCTTAATCCCCCTCGGGGGGAATAGGAAAAGGTCCTGCCCTTGACTCTATTTCTTTCAGAAATAGCGGGCAGGCAAGAGAGCTACTTCCTTATATTCCTATTAAGATCAATAAGGACAATACTCTCTTCTTTTGTACAAGTCTCGTGCAATTTAATACTAGTATACAAGACTCCAATCGAGAAGGAAGAGCTATCGTTCGTTCTCCTTACCCAAGGAGAACTCACTGAAGAATCCTTCAGTTAAGACAAGTTCCATCCTCTGTTTATAAATAACTCTAACTCGAACTCATAACTCATATTTTGATATATGATCAGAGAACCTGCATTTGTTAATTTATGGTTTCGTTCCTGCTAGATGGTTAGTCCGGCTTACCGGAGGCGGGATTTGGCTTATAAATCTATTCAAACCAGCCATAAAGAGGCAGATGCAGACAAGACGGCTCTGATTGGGGCAGACGTACAGGAACTAAAAGTCGGAGTGCGTACTGCTTCGCCAATGCACAGTCGAATAGTGCGGCACGCCGAGATGAAGGGGTTGGCTCCATACTGGTAATAGTACAGTAGGAGCTCTTTTCTTCCTCTCTGTCAACTAACATTTGAGGATTCTAGTTTGCATATCCGTAGGCTTAAACTTCCCCCCGACTAACAAGCCCTCTATTAGCTCGTTCAGGAGCCCTACCCAGGACTCCTTTACTAAAGGAAGACTAAGAGCTTCTTTTAGCGAGTTAGAACATTAAGAGGAGATTTAGTAGTGGTTGCATTCGTCGCTTTCCGGAGGGAGGATATTCGGGGGATGCTTTTCGTCAACCGTTGCTGTCCCTTCGGGTGCGCCCTTGCCGGAGGGAAGACAGGATTTAGGTTTTCCTTCGTGCGTCCCCCCCAGCCCCCTGAGGGGGAGCCCGCCCGGAGAGAGAGCTCTTGGAGTTGGTCGCTTAGCCGTCAGACCGAAGGGCGAAGACCGGAGGCGAGGAAAGCTACTGGAAAACAAATGTTAGGTTTCAGGGATTACGACAGTAGAGGCATACGCTAAAGAGCTCTCCCAGAGCTCTCTAGCAGCCTCTAGATTCGTAAATAAAGAAAGGAGCTCCAGACTGTACCAGGTGGAAAACTAGCAGATTCAAGGCCCTCGTCCTCGCCCTATGAAAATAGGATGTTTCTCCTGTGTTCAGTAGGCTAGGAGCTACTTATTAGCATACTTATGTGCAAAAAGGAATTCTTACTTTAATAAGAAAAGAAAGAAAAGCAGGTCTTATAACTCTTATAGCTCTATAAAAGACCCTAAGGAAAACTATAGATAAATAAGAGCCTTTAACAAGAGCTACTTGAACTACAAGAAGAGGAGCTCATAAGAGGAGTAGCTCCTAGCTCATAGCTACTAGCTGCATTAACTCATAGATCAAGTAGTAGAAAGGAACGTTACCCCCCTTAATCCCCCTCGGGGGGAATAGGAAAAGGTCCTGCCCTTGACTCTATTTCTTTCAGAAATAGCGGGCAGGCAAGAGAGCTACTTCCTTATATTCCTATTAAGATCAATAAGGACAATACTCTCTTCTTTTGTACAAGTCTCGTGCAATTTAATACTAGTATACAAGACTCCAATCGAGAAGGAAGAGCTATCGTTCGTTCTCCTTACCCAAGGAGAACTCACTGAAGAATCCTTCAGTTAAGACAAGTTCCATCCTCTGTTTATAAATAACTCTAACTCGAACTCATAACTCATATTTTGATATATGATCAGAGAACCTGCATTTGTTAATTTATGGTTTCGTTCCTGCTAGATGGTTAGTCCGGCTTACCGGAGGCGGGATTTGGCTTATAAATCTATTCAAACCAGCCATAAAGAGGCAGATGCAGACAAGACGGCTCTGATTGGGGCAGACGTACAGGAACTAAAAGTCGGAGTGCGTACTGCTTCGCCAATGCACAGTCGAATAGTGCGGCACGCCGAGATGAAGGGGTTGGCTCCATACTGGTAATAGTACAGTAGGAGCTCTTTTCTTCCTCTCTGTCAACTAACATTTGAGGATTCTAGTTTGCATATCCGTAGGCTTAAACTTCCCCCCGACTAACAAGCCCTCTATTAGCTCGTTCAGGAGCCCTACCCAGGACTCCTTTACTAAAGGAAGACTAAGAGCTTCTTTTAGCGAGTTAGAACATTAAGAGGAGATTTAGTAGTGGTTGCATTCGTCGCTTTCCGGAGGGAGGATATTCGGGGGATGCTTTTCGTCAACCGTTGCTGTCCCTTCGGGTGCGCCCTTGCCGGAGGGAAGACAGGATTTAGGTTTTCCTTCGTGCGTCCCCCCCAGCCCCCTGAGGGGGAGCCCGCCCGGAGAGAGAGCTCTTGGAGTTGGTCGCTTAGCCGTCAGACCGAAGGGCGAAGACCGGAGGCGAGGAAAGCTACTGGAAAACAAATGTTAGGTTTCAGGGATTACGACAGTAGAGGCATACGCTAAAGAGCTCTCCCAGAGCTCTCTAGCAGCCTCTAGATTCGTAAATAAAGAAAGGAGCTCCAGACTGTACCAGGTGGAAAACTAGCAGATTCAAGGCCCTCGTCCTCGCCCTATGAAAATAGGATGTTTCTCCTGTGTTCAGTAGGCTAGGAGCTACTTATTAGCATACTTATGTGCAAAAAGGAATTCTTACTTTAATAAGAAAAGAAAGAAAAGCAGGTCTTATAACTCTTATAGCTCTATAAAAGACCCTAAGGAAAACTATAGATAAATAAGAGCCTTTAACAAGAGCTACTTGAACTACAAGAAGAGGAGCTCATAAGAGGAGTAGCTCCTAGCTCATAGCTACTAGCTGCATTAACTCATAGATCAAGTAGTAGAAAGGAACGTTACCCCCCTTAATCCCCCTCGGGGGGAATAGGAAAAGGTCCTGCCCTTGACTCTATTTCTTTCAGAAATAGCGGGCAGGCAAGAGAGCTACTTCCTTATATTCCTATTAAGATCAATAAGGACAATACTCTCTTCTTTTGTACAAGTCTCGTGCAATTTAATACTAGTATACAAGACTCCAATCGAGAAGGAAGAGCTATCGTTCGTTCTCCTTACCCAAGGAGAACTCACTGAAGAATCCTTCAGTTAAGACAAGTTCCATCCTCTGTTTATAAATAACTCTAACTCGAACTCATAACTCATATTTTGATATATGATCAGAGAACCTGCATTTGTTAATTTATGGTTTCGTTCCTGCTAGATGGTTAGTCCGGCTTACCGGAGGCGGGATTTGGCTTATAAATCTATTCAAACCAGCCATAAAGAGGCAGATGCAGACAAGACGGCTCTGATTGGGGCAGACGTACAGGAACTAAAAGTCGGAGTGCGTACTGCTTCGCCAATGCACAGTCGAATAGTGCGGCACGCCGAGATGAAGGGGTTGGCTCCATACTGGTAATAGTACAGTAGGAGCTCTTTTCTTCCTCTCTGTCAACTAACATTTGAGGATTCTAGTTTGCATATCCGTAGGCTTAAACTTCCCCCCGACTAACAAGCCCTCTATTAGCTCGTTCAGGAGCCCTACCCAGGACTCCTTTACTAAAGGAAGACTAAGAGCTTCTTTTAGCGAGTTAGAACATTAAGAGGAGATTTAGTAGTGGTTGCATTCGTCGCTTTCCGGAGGGAGGATATTCGGGGGATGCTTTTCGTCAACCGTTGCTGTCCCTTCGGGTGCGCCCTTGCCGGAGGGAAGACAGGATTTAGGTTTTCCTTCGTGCGTCCCCCCCAGCCCCCTGAGGGGGAGCCCGCCCGGAGAGAGAGCTCTTGGAGTTGGTCGCTTAGCCGTCAGACCGAAGGGCGAAGACCGGAGGCGAGGAAAGCTACTGGAAAACAAATGTTAGGTTTCAGGGATTACGACAGTAGAGGCATACGCTAAAGAGCTCTCCCAGAGCTCTCTAGCAGCCTCTAGATTCGTAAATAAAGAAAGGAGCTCCAGACTGTACCAGGTGGAAAACTAGCAGATTCAAGGCCCTCGTCCTCGCCCTATGAAAATAGGATGTTTCTCCTGTGTTCAGTAGGCTAGGAGCTACTTATTAGCATACTTATGTGCAAAAAGGAATTCTTACTTTAATAAGAAAAGAAAGAAAAGCAGGTCTTATAACTCTTATAGCTCTATAAAAGACCCTAAGGAAAACTATAGATAAATAAGAGCCTTTAACAAGAGCTACTTGAACTACAAGAAGAGGAGCTCATAAGAGGAGTAGCTCCTAGCTCATAGCTACTAGCTGCATTAACTCATAGATCAAGTAGTAGAAAGGAACGTTACCCCCCTTAATCCCCCTCGGGGGGAATAGGAAAAGGTCCTGCCCTTGACTCTATTTCTTTCAGAAATAGCGGGCAGGCAAGAGAGCTACTTCCTTATATTCCTATTAAGATCAATAAGGACAATACTCTCTTCTTTTGTACAAGTCTCGTGCAATTTAATACTAGTATACAAGACTCCAATCGAGAAGGAAGAGAGCTATCGTTCGTTCTCCTTACCCAAGGAGAACTCACTGAAGAATCCTTCAGTTAAGACAAGTTCCATCCTCTGTTTATAAATAACTCTAACTCGAACTCATAACTCATATTTTGATATATGATCAGAGAACCTGCATTTGTTAATTTATGGTTTCGTTCCTGCTAGATGGTTAGTCCGGCTTACCGGAGGCGGGATTTGGCTTATAAATCTATTCAAACCAGCCATAAAGAGGCAGATGCAGACAAGACGGCTCTGATTGGGGCAGACGTACAGGAACTAAAAGTCGGAGTGCGTACTGCTTCGCCAATGCACAGTCGAATAGTGCGGCACGCCGAGATGAAGGGGTTGGCTCCATACTGGTAATAGTACAGTAGGAGCTCTTTTCTTCCTCTCTGTCAACTAACATTTGAGGATTCTAGTTTGCATATCCGTAGGCTTAAACTTCCCCCCGACTAACAAGCCCTCTATTAGCTCGTTCAGGAGCCCTACCCAGGACTCCTTTACTAAAGGAAGACTAAGAGCTTCTTTTAGCGAGTTAGAACATTAAGAGGAGATTTAGTAGTGGTTGCATTCGTCGCTTTCCGGAGGGAGGATATTCGGGGGATGCTTTTCGTCAACCGTTGCTGTCCCTTCGGGTGCGCCCTTGCCGGAGGGAAGACAGGATTTAGGTTTTCCTTCGTGCGTCCCCCCCAGCCCCCTGAGGGGGAGCCCGCCCGGAGAGAGAGCTCTTGGAGTTGGTCGCTTAGCCGTCAGACCGAAGGGCGAAGACCGGAGGCGAGGAAAGCTACTGGAAAACAAATGTTAGGTTTCAGGGATTACGACAGTAGAGGCATACGCTAAAGAGCTCTCCCAGAGCTCTCTAGCAGCCTCTAGATTCGTAAATAAAGAAAGGAGCTCCAGACTGTACCAGGTGGAAAACTAGCAGATTCAAGGCCCTCGTCCTCGCCCTATGAAAATAGGATGTTTCTCCTGTGTTCAGTAGGCTAGGAGCTACTTATTAGCATACTTATGTGCAAAAAGGAATTCTTACTTTAATAAGAAAAGAAAGAAAAGCAGGTCTTATAACTCTTATAGCTCTATAAAAGACCCTAAGGAAAACTATAGATAAATAAGAGCCTTTAACAAGAGCTACTTGAACTACAAGAAGAGGAGCTCATAAGAGGAGTAGCTCCTAGCTCATAGCTACTAGCTGCATTAACTCATAGATCAAGTAGTAGAAAGGAACGTTACCCCCCTTAATCCCCCTCGGGGGGAATAGGAAAAGGTCCTGCCCTTGACTCTATTTCTTTCAGAAATAGCGGGCAGGCAAGAGAGCTACTTCCTTATATTCCTATTAAGATCAATAAGGACAATACTCTCTTCTTTTGTACAAGTCTCGTGCAATTTAATACTAGTATACAAGACTCCAATCGAGAAGGAAGAGCTATCGTTCGTTCTCCTTACCCAAGGAGAACTCACTGAAGAATCCTTCAGTTAAGACAAGTTCCATCCTCTGTTTATAAATAACTCTAACTCGAACTCATAACTCATATTTTGATATATGATCAGAGAACCTGCATTTGTTAATTTATGGTTTCGTTCCTGCTAGATGGTTAGTCCGGCTTACCGGAGGCGGGATTTGGCTTATAAATCTATTCAAACCAGCCATAAAGAGGCAGATGCAGACAAGACGGCTCTGATTGGGGCAGACGTACAGGAACTAAAAGTCGGAGTGCGTACTGCTTCGCCAATGCACAGTCGAATAGTGCGGCACGCCGAGATGAAGGGGTTGGCTCCATACTGGTAATAGTACAGTAGGAGCTCTTTTCTTCCTCTCTGTCAACTAACATTTGAGGATTCTAGTTTGCATATCCGTAGGCTTAAACTTCCCCCGACTAACAAGCCCTCTATTAGCTCGTTCAGGAGCCCTACCCAGGACTCCTTTACTAAAGGAAGACTAAGAGCTTCTTTTAGCGAGTTAGAACATTAAGAGGAGATTTAGTAGTGGTTGCATTCGTCGCTTTCCGGAGGGAGGATATTCGGGGGATGCTTTTCGTCAACCGTTGCTGTCCCTTCGGGTGCGCCCTTGCCGGAGGGAAGACAGGATTTAGGTTTTCCTTCGTGCGTCCCCCCCAGCCCCCTGAGGGGGAGCCCGCCCGGAGAGAGAGCTCTTGGAGTTGGTCGCTTAGCCGTCAGACCGAAGGGCGAAGACCGGAGGCGAGGAAAGCTACTGGAAAACAAATGTTAGGTTTCAGGGATTACGACAGTAGAGGCATACGCTAAAGAGCTCTCCCAGAGCTCTCTAGCAGCCTCTAGATTCGTAAATAAAGAAAGGAGCTCCAGACTGTACCAGGTGGAAAACTAGCAGATTCAAGGCCCTCGTCCTCGCCCTATGAAAATAGGATGTTTCTCCTGTGTTCAGTAGGCTAGGAGCTACTTATTAGCATACTTATGTGCAAAAAGGAATTCTTACTTTAATAAGAAAAGAAAGAAAAGCAGGTCTTATAACTCTTATAGCTCTATAAAAGACCCTAAGGAAAACTATAGATAAATAAGAGCCTTTAACAAGAGCTACTTGAACTACAAGAAGAGGAGCTCATAAGAGGAGTAGCTCCTAGCTCATAGCTACTAGCTGCATTAACTCATAGATCAAGTAGTAGAAAGGAACGTTACCCCCCTTAATCCCCCTCGGGGGGAATAGGAAAAGGTCCTGCCCTTGACTCTATTTCTTTCAGAAATAGCGGGCAGGCAAGAGAGCTACTTCCTTATATTCCTATTAAGATCAATAAGGACAATACTCTCTTCTTTTGTACAAGTCTCGTGCAATTTAATACTAGTATACAAGACTCCAATCGAGAAGGAAGAGCTATCGTTCGTTCTCCTTACCCAAGGAGAACTCACTGAAGAATCCTTCAGTTAAGACAAGTTCCATCCTCTGTTTATAAATAACTCTAACTCGAACTCATAACTCATATTTTGATATATGATCAGAGAACCTGCAT
>NW_027266255.1:0-17800 GCF_036785885.1 Coffea arabica
TTGTTGAATCAGTCTTCATTGGTAGGAGCTCATATAAGGATTGCTACGTTCTGATAGAAAGGTAGCTGCCTTCTCTCTAATCAAAATGCCCAATAGATATGATATAAGATCACCTGACCCGCACCCTATTGGCTTCATGATCTCTATCGAAATGCAAATCAATCAACAACCATTGCCCTCACCCCGAACAGCCTATCCAATATGACCTATCGCGGGAGAAGAAATGACATTGACATGACATATAGAGAAGGGCTTTGCCCCACCTAGAGCCCTAATGAACTGCATTCTTGCTAGGCCCTATCGGTCTTTTCATCAGAGTTGCATTGGAAGAGCTCGATGGATCACCTATTCTAGCGACTAAGCACCCAAGAAAGGTCTTGACTGCCCATCCGGTTGGAGTTGCTGCTCAGTCGGATACGGATTCTGTAGCTGATCCCGCTCCTGGGTCAGAGAATGAATTCCACTTCCCTGATTAGCACCAATCGTCATGAACTGGAAAGGCTAGCTCAGAAGATGGCTAGGGTGCGGGGTACGGGGTATCTTTTTCATCGGCTTCAGCCAGCGTTCCGCCTCCGCCAATGAGATCTACCCTGATCTTGAGATCGCTAGTGGATGATATTGTTCGACCTCATCAGAGAATGAAGGATGTTGAATCCACTTCAGCTGCTTCTCTTCTGGTAATGCCCATTGCCATGGGTTGATTGAAGACTGAGTCCTTGCTTTGCCATTCTTCCTAGGGGTTTGTTGACTAGGGGGTTTGATGTATGTGATGCTTGTCCTATTGGGTTAGTGGAACCAACCCGCCAAGTCCTCTATCTTGGTTTGTTGAATCCTTCTTTTGTTGGACATCCCGCTGTTTGGTCAACATCAGCCATTTCTATACAATATGGCACAATCAATGGGGTACAGAGGGCTGCTCATTCAATCGATGACTGCAGTAGCTAGTAGACTGGGTTTGGTGAACCTAGGGCTCAGTCCCCTTCTTCAATACTGGGTAATTGGGCAATTCAAGATGCTGCTCTTTTGCCGGCAGGTGAAAAAGGAACACCTGGGATGACTACAACAATGTTTCCTTCTTCACTCACTGGGAAGACAGACAAAGAGGGGCTAGCTAGTAGTGGGATCGTTGCCGAAGAGGAGGACTGGAATCGAAGAGTTTGCTAATGCTGCTCGAGCTGATGCTTTGCTTTGTTCTGATTACGCGGAAAGCAAGACTTCTGATAGAAGGCCTCGGTCTAGAAGCTCCCTTCTATTCCCTAACAAGCAATTCTGATTCAACAACCAGTCGGGGAAGAGAAGGCAGTTCTCTATCTTTTGATTAGCAAGGAAGGCGCGCTCCAACCCCAGAAGAAAGACTCCTCGGACTGGCATCACTGCCCCGTCTGTTCCAGGGATAGATTCCTTGTTTGTTGCTCATTGAAGAAGTCTTTAGTTTTCAGTTAGCTCTCGGCTAGCTCTCTGTAAGGTGATTCATCGCATGGCGCATGGAAGGGCTAAGCTTCTCTTTTCCTGAAATCCCTGTCAACAACGTAAACAACTCGTGAAATTGGACTCATGGCCGAAGTCCTGATTCGGCAAGCAAATCAGACAACCAGTCCTTGATTCTTAGAAGACTCGGGAGTTGACATCAAATCCTGGCGCTCGGGGCTAAGCATTAGCATTAGACAGAGAAGAACCTGCTTCTGAGATAGACAGAATGAGAGTGGTCTGACATAGTTGAACGAAGGATTAGCTCAATGAGTACTAAAAAGGGTGCCCTATTTTGCGGTCGAAGAAGCAGTTAGCTGGATTGAAGTCCCTTCTCTTCAGAGGTTAGCTCTGCAAATGCATTGGATTTGTTTTTAGTTTGTTTCCGGCTTCGCCAAGATTGGGTTTGTTTACCGGATCGAAAAAAAAAAACTCGCTAGGAGAATCTTACGAATCAGACAGATCATATACAAAATAGAGGCACAGAAGGAAGACTTAAGTCGTCTTCGGCAAGAATCAGAGAACAGAGCGAGTAAAGAAGAGAGAATGAGTGACTCTGATCCGGCTAGGGAGATTGTCTTCTTCGCGGTGAATCGTCCTCTTTGGAAGCCCTTGGCGGTGAATAAGCTGCCTGATTTTGTCATTGGCTTTTGGGAATGGGGATTCAAGATGAGAGTTGCATGAGTTGCTTCGAGCTCTGCCATTGCCATATGCGGCTCCTCAGCTTCCTTCTTGGTTGGGGTTGGCCGAGGTATGGTTCTCAGTCTTGATGTCGGAGCACGGAGATTCCGCTATATAGAGCTCAGATGGGACTTGCCTCTTGGACTTCTTTACCGGTTGGGGTTCCCTTCTGAAGATTCCCCTGTGCAAGCATGAAATTGACTTCGATTTCACCGGTTGACTCTACCGCTACCAAGGGGACAAGGACAAGGCGGCTTCCGATAAGGATGTGTTCTTTCATTGACTTCCTCTTTCTGTGGCTACTTCCTTTTCTAAGGTAAAGGGCTCTCTCAGGCTTCGTTCGCTACCTTCGCTTCCGAGCTGCCAATCCCAATCATGGTCCATGGGAACTCCCTGGGAATTCACTCTATCGAGCATCCCTCTTCTCTCAGTCCAAGACCCGCTCCCATTCCCGTAACCTAACTGCCTAGCCGAAGGAATGGATTCAATCTTCACTTGATTATGGGCATTCTTATAGCTGAGATCGGGAGTTTTCTTATGTGGATAGGACGGTTGTTCAAACTGAGTTTCTATGGCATCTCTAGCTGCCTTTTCCGATGCGGATGTGGAAAGAAAGGACTCCTTCTGTTTAGGCCGCCCCAGTGGGAGCGTCAGAATTGGGATTTCGATCAGGCAGGGTAGCCCACCTTCTTTCTAGTAGCGAAGTTGCTTGCTTCTGAAGATGCGCCTTTCCGGTTCTTCAGAGTGAGGTCATGAGAATGCCTATGCTTTGCGGTCATTCCGGCTTCATCCCACATCCCATCTTCGAGCTTCCTAGCTTCGGAGCTAAGACGGAGCCAGGGAACTCAACCCGTCCATTGCCTTATTTGAAGTGGAATCAGCAGCATATTGGCATCAAAGGCCTTCATACCATTCTCTTTGGATGCTCTAGGCACTCAGCCTTTTATACGGTGGATCGGCTGAGGTCTATCGGCCTCGCCTTGTTCACCATCTTTGGATTCCGGCATAGCAGCATTCTCTATCTAAAGACAGTCTCCCCGCTAGCTAACTCAGGAGTGAAATCCCCTTCCCTCGCCCCGAGCTACATCTTCTTTCTCGCCGATTGTTGAAGAAGGATAGCTTGGTGATTTTCTCTTCGTGAGCCATTCCCGTACCATCCAATCAGGCATGGGACTCGGGCATCGAAGTACCAGGCTTTTGCCGTGCCCCGTGTGATTCTTCCATTCTTGATTCTCGCTACTGTCTCTGCCGCCGAATCAGAATCGATCTCTGAAGGAATGGTACTTGTTGTTGTTGGTGTTGTTTTTCCCAATCCCCTCTCCCTGGAGAGGCAGCTATTCTGCTTCTTTCTTTCAGTGTCCTTCCCTAGCCCTAGCAGCAGCTTTCCCGTAGAATGACTCTGAGCTAGCTTTCCGCTGATCAAGAAGTAGGGATTGTTGATGAAGACCCCTGACCTGAGAAGGGTGATACGGTTGGTTGGCCCGCGCACATTAGCTATCGATCTTCTCTTTCTCCATAGCGAGTTCCTGGATTCATTCTTCTATTTCGCATGGGTTGTTTAAGACTTGCTTCTGTCGCTGTTCCTACATGCGTGCGGGTGGAACCCTACCCATAGCTACATTTGACTCGCTCTATGCGCTAATGAGGACTGGAATGGCGCCTATGGGTTGAAGAAGAGTCGTGCCAATTGTTGGCTCAGGGCTTTCGGGCATCTGAGAAGGCCTTTGGCCCGTTGCCTCCCCCGTAGCTACATCTTTATCAAGCTTCTTCCGTCAGCTAACTCCGATGCCCACGCACCAAGCTACGGATCTCTCTTTCGTCCGGGCTCTGTAGCGAACTCATTGGTTTTCTTTCTTTCTTGGCTTGGCCAGTTCCGCCTATCAGACCTCAGACCTCTGGGAATCGAGAAAAAATGCCCCATATCAGAATCAGAGTCGTTCCTTGACTTGAGTGCTCATCGGGGCAGCTACATCTTTCTTTCGACTCCTTGCTACCGCGCTCAAAGGACATTCTCTCTTTCTCACTTTAGGTGCCCGTCCTGGGATTCAAGATCCCATCCTTGTCCCTAGCTAGCAGGTAGTGAGTCTTAGTCAAAGTCCTATCTCAGGGTCAGTTGAAACGACCTATATCCCGACCTGTCCACAAAGAGAATCTCTATGAACGATACATTCCGGGAGGTTCTCATCGCAAATCTCAAACACCCTGGCTGGTTCCTATGTGACTGGACTGCGAGTCCACAGACGAAGGGTCAGCTCAGCAAGCGCAAAGTCTCGAGCGAGGGAAGGGAAAGGTCGGAACCTATTGAAGAAAGGAAAAGCTTGTTGTCCTAGCCAAGGGCTGTATAGAAAGGGGATCTTGATACCACCTGAAGGGTGGTTGAAGAATGTACCAAGGTAGCAAAAGAATAGAAGAAAAGAGAAGGCATAGCCGAGCTAATTGAGTTAGGAAGAGAAATGTGGCTAGTGGGATCTGAGTGTTCAAAACAAGATCCGGTCACAGGTAATCAGTCTGACGAAGGCAGGTTAGTTGCTATCATTCTTAGTTAGATGACTGTGATGCTTGACCTGCCGATACCAAACCAAGGAAGCTTCCTTTTGAGATAGGGTAGGCATGAGATCAACAATGCCATTGTGGTCAGTGCCAAACGGAACCTAGCAAAGAGTCTGAAGAAAGGGAGGTGGGAAATGGTCCTGATAGTGGGTCTTGGTTGGGAACTTCATATCAGTACTCAGCAAGGTGTCGTCCCATATGGAAGCAAGGTTTCCTATAGGAGTAGGGGGCGATCCGTAGCATCGCGATTGACTAATTCTTTATCTAAAGGGTAGGCGCTGTCAGAGGGAGCTAAATCAGAGTTCAGAGATTCTGTCTATCTAAAGAGCGTAAGGTCGAAGCGTCACTCTCCGTAGGCTAGGGTAGCTTCGCATTCGCACTCCGTGGGTTGCGCCACTGTTTTTCCCATCTAATAGCAACAACAGCTACAGGGCTAGAGCTCTTGTCTTTTGATTCTGATTGATCAGTCCTATACCTGGGAAGAGAAATGACTGATGTGATGAAGAGCCAGTGGCTTGTTGATTGATTATGGAACTGTAATGTCAGTGGAATCTACTGAGTGAATTGACTTAGAATAGTGAGCTGAAGTCTTGAAAGGGCTTCTTTAAGGAAGGCATGAACTGGTAGTGGGAAGGAGGAAGGCTAGTTAGAAATTGCTGATGTGAGCATTGGATCTTTGACTCGGCTTGTGGTGGACCTATTAGAATAGGGTTGCAAGTCTTGAAAAGGGGTTCAAACTGGGAAGTCACATAGATCAGGAGATTCATCCGAGTGCAATGAAATAGAATAGTCTAATCTATCCCCGAGCACAGAATAGGCAACTCTCGAATCCCTTCTTACTCTTCTCGAGAGGAAGCTGGCAAAGGTAACGGATTTCCCGCAGCATTAGCTGGGGAAAGGAGCTAATCATTATACGGTTTCGAACAGATCTTCATTCCGGGATAATCACTACTCGACGAGTTAAGCGAGACAAGGCCAGTCCTAGGAGTCCCCGGAAGATAGAGGCAAGACAAACCAATCCGCTATTCTGCCTTTGTCACGAGCTGGACTGGAATCAGCGTGCTCCAGATGCGATGCATGGTCTATCAATAGCACCTAACTTATGCTAAATGGGATTGCAGAGAAAAGTCAAATAGCAATTACAGATGATTCAAGAAGTGCTACCCGCTTGAAAAGAGCTAAACCTCGTAGTTCCATCTTTGATTCTATCTCCTTGCCTATGTGAGAGAATGTCTCTAATGAACTCTTTCATTTCAATGGCATCTCTAGTTGAACTGATAGCTATCTTGCCTCAGCTCAGTTACTTTTAGAGCTACTCCGAATCCGGGGCTCTCTTTCACTCCTTATGGCATCCTTACATCGTGCAAAGTTCATTCTGAGGTGAGGAATGGAAGAAACTTTGTCAAAATCTCCCCTGGTCCTATTGAACCAGACAAAGAATACCTTGGAAAGTCATGAAGTATGGTAGCCTTTTGTCTTCTTTCTCGCCCTGAGCGAGATTTTCGTCGGGGCATTGACCCCATGGCTATTGTGCTTGTGCGTTCCTATCTCTTATGAATGAGTCAACCGGATCGTGAAGGAAGATCTTACTTTATAGAAGCTGCAGAACCAGAGTGGATCTGCTATGAATCCTCAACTTCGAACCAACTCAAGATCGAATTGAAGGCTAGGTTTATATAGGAAGGGGCGAATTCGATTAGATAAAGGCCGCTTGACTATATTAGAGAAAGAAAGGCACTTTTCCTATAGAATCAGAAGGTTCCCTTTCCTCCGATATAGGGTTTTTCTAATAGAAGAAGAGAGGAGAAATTCTAACCAAAAGCTTTTCGCGTAGTGATATATATCTAATTACACCCGGCGTATGATTCACACTCTAGCGAAAGAAAAATCAACAACACCAGTAACATCAGGAAAATCATTCCGACCCCTGACCTACGGCATGGAGCTGAAAGCCTCCGACTAGGCGAACCACCAGATCAAGCCAGACGAGAAAGAGAGAAGGAACGACAGGGCTTGTGGGTAAGGATCGAAGGGATAGGTAGCAAGCAGAGCGAGACGAGCTATTAGAGGACGACTGTGTTGGAGCCGGGAGCGTAGTGAGTGCAAGAAAGGTCTTCTTTACGGTGGGAGAGAGATTTTAGATAGACAGCGGGTTCGCTAAAAAAAGAACTTGGCTGGACCGAATAAAGGCAAATCCATAGTCAGGTCGGTGGGATCAGACCTCTTTTTCTTTCTATGCTTGTAGCACAGTAAGGCTCAGCTATCTCTTTCCTGCAACTCGACTGTTGAACAGGATGGCACGAATCCGCTCTTTGACTTAGTTAAGGAAGGAATAAATTGTTCTCTTTGCGGGCACTAGAGGAGGTAGCTTTAAGTAGGCATCTTTCCTAAGCTGTTCTTGCTAACGTCCTTAAAGGGAGAGAAGTAGCCCGAGGGAGTAAGAAATTGAATACAGAACAAGGTTAAGGAGCATGAAACTGAATTGGTATTAGTGTGGTTTGCTTTCCCTTGTGACTATGGTAGCATGGTTAAGTTAATGTAGCCTATGGCTTCGGTGGTAGCTAGGCTAAGTCTTGGCTTGGTGCTTTAGTTGTAGTAGGTGTGGAGGAAGCCTATCGAAGGAACTGACGGGGGAAGGCACAAAGGCTATAACAATAGGGAAGGTTAACTAGACTTACTCGTTAGAGCGAAATCTTGAAAGGAAGCTTACTCTTTTCTTTATCGTATGGGTCTTTAAGGAGCTCCCATAGGAAGAACTCTTACCAACACTGAACAGCTAAAGAATTTCTTTTTACGAGGCAAAGCAGAGCTTGCCCTCGCCCGATAGGCAATAAAAGGAAAGATTAGGAAAGTGTGAAGCTTATGGGCAGGAAAACGAAGGATGGGAAGATGAGAAGGAAAGGGTGAGCAACAGCTATGTCATCCGATGCATAGGCCTAGGGAATGCCAGGTTCAGCTAGCGTAGAGGCAGGTGAGGAAAGGAAGACGAATGGGCAAAAGCAATATCATAGACGTAAGCTAATCGATCGAAAGAAAGAGGCGATAAGGAGAGACCGAAGGAATGAATGAGCCGAACGGGGCCATGCCAAAGACTCAGAATATCATAGAAAGAAGTCAGGGCGCGTTCATCTGTAGGAAGCCGGAGTTGAAGGAAGAGATTGAATTCTTTCTGAGCCTGGCCCGGTCACTTCAAGGAATGAATTACCTCTTAGGTCTGGATGGCAACTATATCTTTCCGATAAAAGGCCTTTACCTTAGTCCTCTCCATTTTGCTGAATCGAAAGGATGCTCGGTCGACTGCTTCTTTGACTTTATTTCATTCTGTTTTTGCATCTCGGATCCTTGATCCGAGCTTTAGTTCTTCTGTATAATATCCAGTAAGGGGCGCCAATTCCACCTTGAAAGTTGAACGCTACATTCTCGATTCCCTAACCTGTCTTTTTCGCCTCAATCACATGAAGGGGGTGCTCGTCGCTTAACACCAGGGGAGCTACTTCTGTACGTAAGTAATTCTGTTGTTTTCTCGAATGTTGCTGGTGCGGAGGCTCAGTCTTCATCTCCCTCTGCGTGGTTCAGTCCAACTTGACTTTCCCTGGGCCTTCTTTCACTTTAACACTTTGGGTCTGGAGCGGTTCCGTTTCGAAAATGACTTGCTTTGTGTGAGTTCACATTCTTCTTAAGTAGTTTTTTGATAGTGACTCAGATCATCAGATCAGGTCCGGTGCTGTTCAAGAAAGAGTGCCTAAGACGCTGGGCAGCTAAGCTGTCTGAAATGAATTACTTGTTCAAGCGGGGTGACGAATGAAAGCTTCTTGTTCAGCCTTAGAGGTGTTGATTCTACGAGATGGATGCCCAGTTCGTTTGTTCTCTCCCAAGTACATAATTTTACATAGTCCCAGGAGATGGGAAATTGTTTTGGGATGGTTCAGCTTATATTCTATATTACCTCTTGCTTTGCAGACTCTTCTTCATTCGAAAGCCTTATGAAAGAGGAAGAAACTTTACAGCTAAGGAAAGAGTTCAAGCGATTAGCCCCAGACAGAGTTTTTTCAACTAAGTTCTTCAACTCGTTGCCTTTCCACTAAACTCTTCATCCGCCCGTTCCCCAAGGGTAGTTGCCGTAGGGCCAGTTTACGTAGCGTAAGGAAGGACTTTTTTTATTAATATTAATAGGGGTCCCTTTATCATTGCTGCTTCCTTGGTTGCTGCCCATCCTTCCCCGAATCGATGGATGAGGCATTAACGGAAATGCCCAATTGAAAGACTTTTTGGTTGGCTTATGACCTCGCACCATTAGATCGAATAGGTATGTGTTCAGTTCTAGGGAGTACCGATAGGCAGCCCCCAAAAGAGAAACTTCCCTAGACAATGAATTCGCTTAGGATGCTTTTCTTGAATATCCCACGACTTCCTTCCCTTGGGGACTTGTGACCTTTCCAAGGATTATTGTCTTATTTCAGACGCGGAAGATGGCAATGAGAAAGAAAGAAAAGACGTAGTCAAGGGCGCCCTTTTCCTAGCTTCGGATGCAGCATTAGCCATAAAGGGCCTTTCAAGGCCTTGACATCGTTCTCAAAGGATAGAGGTCAGTTGCACAACTTCATCAGACCTTTTGCCCTCTTAAATGCTTGACTATAGAATCATGCTCTTGAAGACGCTGATCGGACTTCTTACTCCTTTAGCTCCCGAAAGGAAAGCAGAGTACCGGGCATTGACACCTCCGTCTACATTTTTCCTTACTATAGGAATTGGAATCGGCTTTTGACCGATAACTATATTATCATGTTCTTTCAGACACTTCAGATGCCAATGCCAAAAAAAGAAATCTGAAATCTCTTACTCTTATTGGCAAAGAGAAAAATCGACACCTTTGCCTATATTAAATAAAGTGGCCTTTTGCCTATAGAATCAGTTACGGGGAAGAAGCTCGACTGTAAGGAGAGGAGTGAATCCAATGCTTCCGCTAGAGCTTCTTACCCTTAACTGTATCGGGTTGTTCCCCTAAAGAGTATATTTCATAAAGGGAGAAGCGAAAGGCCTCTAGATCGAATAAAGATTGAAAGGCAGAGGTCAAAATCAAAATAAAAACACAGAAAAAGGTACTAGCTCTTCGGAAGCCATCATCCCATGGCTTCCTTGATCTAGCGAGTGGTCCCTACGCTTCAGAAGCTATAGCCAATAGCTTCCTTGCTCCGTCAGGCTTTCGCTTGCAACCTCGGGAGTCTTTCCCAATCTCTATCATTAAACACCACTAGATCGATACACTTCGTAGTCCATCCTCTTGTTTTGTCTTGTTTGATTCTTTTCCTATCCTCCGGAGCAGTAGGAACGTTAACTATTAGGATTAGGACTTTATTTGTTTCTTTTTTTATCCCCTTCCTTTCTTCTTTGAATTAGAGAATAGAAAGGGTTAGTAACAGCGCCGCAACCAATAACATTTACACAGGAGGATACATCTGGAATCAAAATTCCACATGTGGAGCCCCTATATACATCACGGTTTTTAAGGATGGATTTGAGATCCACAAAGTGGTGCTGATCGACAATAGGGCTTGCTTACTAGTACGCAACTAAAGAAAGGCTTTTTCAACTGAAAAAAGTCCGGTCTATTATTGATATCGAATTGCATGGCCAGTAGAAGCAGTGGAACATACCAGCACGGGCATCATTCCATCAGTCTCAGTGCATTAGTTCTTTTGCAAGCTAGCTACGTTACCCGCTATCATATCTGGGCACCCAACACCTGCACCCCGCTTCGCTACAACTACGTGATATACGGACAGACGATACAGAGAACCAAGACCCAGCTTCCGAACAACTACTACGACTACGATGACAACTTCGCTTAGCCCATGAAAGAGACTACTCTTTTGAAAGCCCCTCGCCTGGCTTTTCTTAGTCCTTTCCCGCATTTCATTGAAAATTGGATCTTCCTTTGCTCTTTCTGGCTTAGTCGTTTAAAGAGATAAGATAAAAGAAGAGTGCTACGAGCTCCTAAGCCCCGGGGCAGGAGACCAAAAGTGGTAGAACGAAGAAGGTCGCCCTTGCTATTATTATTATATTAAATAATAAATAAAGTTGACTGACCTAGGCCCATAGGATGCTAAAGGATGCAGCTAAGCGGCCCTGGCCCTATACGAAGGCTTGTTGCCACTTTTCTACGAAGAAAGAAATCCAGCTAAGGCTATTTCCGGGGGAAATGCTTTACTAAAGGTCGCCCTTTCCTAGGCTGAAGATGCCACGTAAACGAAACCCCAAAGCGAAGGATAAAGACCTGCTGCCACTATTTAAGGAGTCGAAGTGACTGGCCTTTCTCTTATTATACGATAATGCAGCGCAAGGAAGAATTCGTATGCGCTTTCGGCCCTCGAAAGAAAGGGATTGCTGACATGAGGTCAGTGGTCACAAGGAAGAAGCATATCCAAGTCCAAGTTTTGGGTACTCGGCCTGTAGATTGGCTATAGCTTGCCCCAACCCCCAGCTTGACAGATTATCTTTGTGTTCAGCTTCTGGTAGGGGCTGGAAAGGATGCTAATACCCCCTAGGCTTCGTCACCACCTGAGCTTGCTGACATAACTACTTCCCTAAATCTAGCTCTTGACGGTGCCCTTGCTGAACCACCTAAAGGAAAGCCTGATAAAGGTGGTAAAGGAGCATCAGTAATATTAGTAGCTACGCCCTCGCTAGTAGTTATCATTAAGAGGTCACTCTACTACTAGAAACTATATACTACATTCACTCTTCCTAGTTCGCCTAGCTTTCACGGTCGACGCTTTCCTTCGTATTTCTTTACCTTCTGACTTTCTCTTTTCGGCATAAGCTCTTGCCACTGAAGAAGCTTCAAGGTTCAATCCTCCAATCAAGTGGTCAAGCCTGCCACAACTCCTGACGAACGACACTCATCCCGGATCCATCTCATAGCTTCTTGTGCTTTCCCCTTCCGCTACTTTCTTAAGATTGAAATGGACAAGACCATAGGAACCTAGACTAAACGCTGTTTGGCTCATCTAGATTCAAATCTTTCATTGGCAGCCCAATTGAAGAGCCAAAAACAAGCAAAGCGAGCAAGTTTGGAAAGAGGACCATTCCACCGGATGCTGAAACCGGATTGCTGAAATCGCTCAATTGAAGCCAAACCGGGTTACTCGATAGAGTCTATTGAGATGCCAGTCAACGGTTGGCAGGGCTTGTTATGCCCAAAACAAGGCTTTTGATAAAGGATTCTCGTAAGAATTGGCATTTTGCCTTGCCTTTCCTAGAGGTCGAAATCCCTAGCCAAGCGGATCCAACTCGGATTTGACTTCATCTCCAACCCCAGAACCAAAAACCTCCCTTGAGCTTGGTCATCCCAGATGAGCTGAGCTACGAAGTTTGGCATTCGTGAGGACGCTGCCCTGTCAGAAAGGGTCATTTGAGAATTGGGTCACCGCGGCTGAGCTTCAATCGAAATAGTGATTATTTGGACAGGTTTGCTTATCCAACCCTCGAGTTTAAGGTATCTCATTAGGTCCGGCCCTAAAACGCCTAAACAAAACTCGGCCTTGCTTGCAACAAGGAACCTAGACAGAAGAAAGGAATCGTAGCCTTCAAGCTGACGTCTGAATATCTCATTCATAATCCGACGAGTAAAATGAGAAAGGGGCGCTTTCATAGCTATAGCTTGCTGCGTCAACTGGCCCTTCGTCATCCTTTCTGTGAGGTAGCTTGTCTCCTCCAGCTTGTCTGGTTAATGGGGCTCTCTATTTAAAGATTCAAGAAGTCACTCCGCTTTCTGGGATGGAGAAGTTTCCCTATCTTTGATTTATTCGCCCTACGTGATCATCTACTTTCTTCCAGTGGAGAAAGGACAGACCCCCCGTCTAGTCGAATAAGTAAAAGCGATTTTGGTCACAGAAATGGGAAAGACAAAAGCAAATCTGAAATCTTAGCCTTCATTCACTGATAGCGTGGTCAGGCTCGGGCTCGCTTCCGCACAGGCTCGCTTTTCTTCTCCAGTAGCATCTTCTGAATATGCTTATGTGTGGGATGCTGTTCTATATCTTGATTCGGAAAGATCACTTTCAGAACGGATGCATCTAAAGCTCTCGCTTTCAGAGCAAGGAAAAGGAACTCTACCCAACAGGAGCTCGAAACAGCCGATAAGGGCTTCACAACGAGTCCATCGAAACGAAGCTAATTCTATTCTAGTAGTAGCACTGATTGCCACTTATGCCTTCTTAGCCGTGTCGTGAAAGTCCTTTGCTCAAGCCAAAAGGGATCAAGGAAGTACGAGCTAGTAAGATGGTTAGACCCCCAGAGAAAGTACCTATACAACAATATCTATTGTCCATACAAAGACTTGAGGTGACTAGCCTTAGCTAACAGCAGAGGTATTCTCTTTGCACTTGCTCCAGACTATCTTGCTTGGATCACCGCTACCTCACTCCCTATCCGATTCTTCTCCTCAGGATATTCTATCGGCTTATTCTCCGACAATAGATATTCGCAGTATCCCCGTTACAAAGGAACTAGTCTTAGGACACTTGAAGAGGCAGAATAACAAGCAGAAGCAGGCAAAAGGCTCAAAGCCGAGGAAAAAGAGAAGAAAGAATCCCAACATCGGTGTCTGCCAGGGTATTGCTTTTCGCGGTCTCAGTAGGATTGTGAAAACCTTGCTCCGATATGAGTTGAGAAGTATCTAGGGAAGTCCCCTATAATATAAAGCTAGTCCCGTTCCACTCTTCTCTCAATGTCAGTGCTTGGAGATCGGGTACAGCGGGATCACTTTTCAGCTTGTTAGTCTGCTATCGCTTCCTCGGATGCCATGATAGTTGATATAGTTGATGTAGTATAATCTCCTGCTTTTGCCTAAGCATCCGCCATCGAAGAGTTTGCAGTCGGAGGAGTCTGCCATTGCTGAATCGCTCGCTGACGCCTCAACAGATGCTCTTGCTGAGCCCTTCTTAGATAAAAGTTTACTTTGGTCTATCTTTCTCCGCCTTAATGGGCTCTCTGCTTGAGAGTAAAGGCCTTCCGCGCCACAAGGACAAGTGGCAACTAGGTGAATTGGGAAGAAGCCACCTCTGGCGTAAAGAAAGGGGGGTAGTAGTTAGACTTATTTATTAGCTTAAGGGCCGCCAATGGCTATTTCATATCTCGCTGTTGATGGATCTTCTGCTCCTGCTGTCGAAGAATCCGCTCTTGCGGATCCGGGTTCTCTTGCTCAATCGTCCATAAACATAAATAAAAAAGTTGGCTTACCGGAAGTTTAAGCTGAGTTGGGGAAGTTCCCTAAATCCAATGCCAAATACTTCTGCTTTGGCACGTTAAGCCAATCAACGTGATGGGTAGGAGCTTAACCCATCGTTTGGCATCCCAATGATGGGGTTCTTCTATCTGTGGGAGCTACTAAGTTACATTACAATCATTGAATTGAACCGGGAGTCCCTTTGTTATAAAGATATCGTACTCACCCCTTTTTAGATAAATTTAGATAAAGTGAAGCGCGCAAAGAGAACAAACAAGATGGTGAGAGCGACGTGGGGCACTCCTCTTTACCCATAATTTGATAATTCGCAGTATGGTTGAACCCGGGACCGGATCCACAGGCGTTGGAACTACTCTCAGGACTCTCTCCCTTTTAGCGCCGGCAGGAGATATATTTTATAAATTGACTATATTTATTGATTGGAAAGAAGGAAGTTTCTCTCCTTAGATTCCCAGATATAGAAATAGAAAACTCTCCTCTATCTAGTATTCAATCCGAGTCCTATGTGACTAGGGACGGCCACCGCCCTCTTTCGTGGGAATACTTTTGACTCAATCTCTATTCACGTAAGAAGAAGGACGCCATCTTTAATATTGAGGAGGCTCTTACCTAGACCTACTATCAGGCTATGGTGAGATCGAGCAAAGAAGATACAGTAAGATTATAGTATTCTTTCCCTTTCCCCAGCAGCTGAGAAGGCCATGACGAGACTACGATATAGACCAGGATCTATCAGCCGCTTGGTGACGGTCAATAAATAGGAAAAAGGGCGCTGCCTCATCTTCTGACTGGCCAACGGGGAATACTCTGACTCTGAACTGGCGCTAGCCCCGGGCATGGATTCGGGGGACAAGTCTAATTCATCAACAACTGGGCTTACCGACTCTACTGAAACTGCACTTCCTGAAGCTGATGGAAGTACGCTCAGATGAAGAAGTCCCGGTTCCGCTATTCTTTTATTCTTTCAGGGAAAGGTAGTTCGGCGGAAAGGAATCGGAGATAAAAGAGCTCTCGTTCCAGCAGCTTTGGCCTGTCCCAGAGGTGAAGGAGTGGAAAGGGGCAAGCGGCATCTAACAGGAGCGCAGAGGGATTCTTTTCATGACCCCAACAAGGGGCTCCCTCTTAGGTCCACAAGCAGCTCCCCTATTGGACTTTTCTCTTAAGTAAGGGTCGAGACCACCTCTAGTTATAATCAATCAGGGCGGGGTTCACAGAAAGGACTTAAAGCGGTATCGCCGCTGCCGTCACTCTCCTAGAGACCACAAGACGGCGGCTATCGTTGGTCTATATTCAAGAAGCGGAATGCTGGGATAGGACGACCTATCTGTGTATAGATCCAACGCCGGTAATAGAACGATCAAAGCCGGCTGCTAAACTCCGAAAGTCGCAAACCTGTCTGTCCTGTTGGGAAGGCAGGACGAGAACTATAGTATTGCAGTGCTCCTTTTCCCTCTATAAAATGCTATCGACGAAACAGAAAATATCAGCATGAAGAGGTTAGCTGTGAAAGAGGCATTCATTTCTTCATTCATATTCATAGGTTAGTATACTAAAAAAAATCTGGAAGCAGAGTGGTGAACCGCTTCGCCTATCTGGCCATCGGCAGAGCCCTGGACCCAAGCAAATATAAAATTTATAAGGCCTCGTGCCGAGATAGCCTTCTTCCAACAGGGAAGAAAGCAGATAGCAGTTTCTTTACTCATGTGGCACACGAAAAGTCAGGATTATGCCAAGGTCAAGGAAGGGCATTTTCTACTCAATCGGAAATGAGTTAGAGTTCAAGGTCCGGCTATCTCGTTAATCGGTATAGCTTTTTCTTTCATTGGTACTACTCCGATTCAATTCCTTCGAAACCGAAGAGACAGAGTATCAGTTGATGCCAATTCTTCTCCGCTTCCACTGGATTACTTATGATTGAATAGTTCACTGGTCCACTGGGCAAGGGCCTACGACATAAGGCTCCTCCTACGAACCTAAGGAATAGAGTTCTGCATCGGGTCTTTCTTCCTAGTTACCTTTCAAAAGCGGATAACCACCGGAGCGATAGGCACCTTCTATTCAAAAAATGTATGCTGCTTTTCTCTCCTTAAAGAAGGAGGTGATTGAGGCAGTACGGTAAGAACCTCTCCTTTAGAGCTACCTGCATTAGTTATTATAATTCTAGCAGGGCTTATTCCTTCAACACCAGCTAGGGCATTGATCCCTATAAATTAAGGAACCTAGCCTTTGCTAAGCGTGAACTTCCGCTATTTCCAATACCAAGCGCTGAACATATCTATTCTCTGAACCAGAACCAGATAGAATATCTACTAAGAGGATAACTAGATAGATGGAACAATGATTGACCTTTTAAAGGACTCTTGACGAGTATAAGACAATGATGTTTCATACTAGGAACCAGTATAATACGGAGAACGATAGGAAGTCTATTTTCTAGGAGCTAAGGGGTCATCGGATTGATTGATAGGGTTGTTCTGTTCTACACCGAAGAGATAGCACGAAAGAAGCCACCACGTCATGTACACTCACTCTCCGAAGCCTTATTTCTTTGACTTCGAATAAGGATTGCAAGTGGATTGCCAGAGTTAGCTTTGATAGTCTAGCTCAAAAGTGAATTTAGATAGTGCCCCTTGTTAGCTGTCGCAGGAAGTGAAGCAAACTCGACCAAAGGAAAAGTCTGTTCCTGCTTCGTTTTCTGTTCCCGATTCAATCTTCACCTTTCCTGAATGAAGAAAGAGAGTGAAAGAGAAGATATCAGTGCAATAGGTACAGAGGGGAGAGAAACAGTCTTCGTTCGCTTCGGCAGAAGAAAGCCGAGAAAACAAATAGGAAGAGCACTATGCAAGCTTATAATTAAGTCAATATATAGAAGCTATCACCACCTCGAGCAGTCAAACAAAGTCGTTATGGCTATGTTACTAACATAGACAACTATGAATGGTATTCATTGACAGGAGTGACCGCTTTCTAGTCGTAGTTGGTACCGCCCCTGTTCACTTCAGCATGCAAGGAAAACCTTCGGGAAGAATCCAAGTTTTTCTCCTCTGCAAAGCTATCAATGCTTTATTCACGATCTTTAGCAGTCGATCGTTCATTCTCCCTCCCCAGTGGTTTTCGAAAGCTCGACATGAAAGAATAAAGAAAATAGGAAAAAAAAGTACGGGGATCCCATTCCTTAGTCAGGACCAGGGCTTCCTCGTGAGCCATAGTTCTAGTGTAAGCATATAAATTAGCCTTATCCGAACCGAACCCATCTTACCAAGTCGAGCCCTTTCTGGTTACAGGGAAATAAAGAGAAAGAATCGAGTCACCGATAGCGCATCTCTATAGATCCCAAGGAATTCGCGTATAATAGATCTAGACTCAATTATGGATCTTGTCTTTCGACCTATCAAAAGTCGGACAGACAATTACATATATAAGAGAGATGCGCACAATCTCGCTTTGAGATGACACGCCCAAATGAAAAGACTCCCATGCCTTTCTTGGTGTAAGAGCCTTCCCTGTCTCGTTTATTGGGCTAAGGTGCAATTACCTTGAGATTCAGTGCGCTAACACTCTTATAAGAAAAGAAAGGAACGAAGTCGCATCTACCTTTAGGACTGATTGCAGTGCTTTCCTCTGGGGTCTCAACTACTTTAGCATCCCCTACTTGAGAAAGGAGTGCTGCAAAGCTCCTTAAGGTTAAGTTAGCAACTAGGTCTCCCTTTATGTTAGAATGGTAGCTTCCTAACCCCGGCTGGTATGGATCTCTATTCCGAGCTACCTCCAGATCACCTCTGGGTTCACGCCTTCCCGGTAAGAGAACTTTAGCTAGAGCGCCATAGCCCCCAGATCTGTTGTAGGCAAGGCAAT
>NW_027266256.1:7500-8647 GCF_036785885.1 Coffea arabica
GGCTAGGCGGTGAGCCTTAGGCCGCATGACGGAGCATTGGCACGACACTACACCGACGACGTGAAAAACGCACGACGGTGCCCATCATGGCAAGGCGATAGGCCTTAGGCCGCACGACGGCCGTTGGCTTGCGTTGGCTAAGGCATGGGCACGACGCCACATCCACAGCAAGAAAAATGCACGACGGTGCCCCTCATGGCTAAGCGGTGCGCCTTAGGCCACACGACGACCGTTGCCTTGCGTTGGCTAAGGCAACGGCAAGAAAAACGCACGACAGTGCCCCTCATGGCTAGGTGGTAGGCCTTAGGCCACACGACGGCCATTGCCTTGCGTTGGCTAAGGCAAGGGCATGATGCCACACCGACGGCAAGAAAAACGCCCGACGGTGCCCCTCATGGCTAGGCGGTAGGCCTTAGGCCACACGACGGCCGTTGCCTTGCGTTGGCTAAGGCAAGGGCACAATGCCACACCGACGGCAAGATAAACGCACGACGGTGCCCCTCATGGCTAAGCGGTGGGCCTTAGGCCGCACGACGGCCGTTGCCCTGCGTTGGCTAAGGCATAGGCACGATGGCCACACCGACGGCAAGAAGAACGGCCGACGGTGCCCCTCATGGCTAGGCGGTTGCCCTTAGGCCGCACGATGGCCATTGCCCTGCGTTGGCTAAAGCACGGGCACGATGCTAGGCGTTTGGCCTTAGGCCGCACGACGGCCGTTGCCTAGCGTTGGCTAAGGCATGGGCACGATGCCACACCGACGGCAAATAAAACGCACGACGGTGCCCCTCATGGCTAGGCGGTGGGCCTTAGGCCGCACGACGGCCGTTGCCCTGCGTTGGCTAAGGCATGGGCACGGCGGCCACACCGACGGCAAGAAAAACGCACGACGGTGCCCCTCATGGCCAGGCGGTCGGCCATAGGCCGCATGACGGCCGTTGCCTTGCGTTGGCTAAGGCATGGCCACGATTCCACACCGATGGCAAGAAAAACACACGACGGTGCCCCTCGTGGCTAGGCGGTGGGCCTTGGGCCGCACGACGGCCGTTGCCTTGTGTTGGCTAAGGCATGGGCACGATGCCACACCGACGGCAAGTTAAACACACGACGGTGCCCCTCATGGCTAGGCGGTAGACCTTAGGCCGCACGA
>NW_027266257.1:0-19051 GCF_036785885.1 Coffea arabica
GTAAGTTCACTTCGGGAATCAATCAAAGACCTTTTCACTCTTTTCCTCTATCAGTGTACTCCCGTAGTATCCCGAAGGTTTATGTATTCAGGCTTTACCCGGACCGATATTTCTGACGTGAGAAAGTAATCTAGTGAGGGACTTTACCCCGAAACGCCACCCTTCCATCAGGTATCGGTTATCTAGAGGGAAAAGTGGAAGGCAATTGATCCGGATGAGCAGACAGATCAGCGCAGAAAGATGACAGTGCCAGTCGTTCGTACCACCATAAGCCAGGTGCCTCCTATCGCCAGCTAAGCGTCTGCCTACCGCCTACGACAACTGTTTTCACAAAGACACCTATGGCTACAGCCTGCTAAAACTTCAGGACTGAAAGATGACTATTTACACTCTTGTTGGTGATACATCCTTCGGCCTCTTTTGACTCTCCCCCTGCTGGTAGGAGTTACCATGCTAACTGCCATTGCTATAACACTACAAACAGCCCAATCCGAGCATTAGGCCTAATAGCCTTTTTTTCATTAGAGGAGGAATGAAGTTAGCCGGGAATAGGGCCTTTCGTCGATCAGTAGACTGAATATCTCACTTTTCAATTAGATAGAAAGTAGGCACCGAGCGGTAGAACGATCATCCCGCTTTGACTCGTGAGAGAGCCACCAAGTAAGTAGAAAGATCGAGTCAGGTAGGTAGACAGAATAGAGTCAGCCTATCATCTCGCGCGGATCCGGGAGAAGAATGCCAAATCTCAGGAATTATAGGCTCGAAAACAAAGTCTGCTTTCTGAGCAAAAGGCTTTGTAAGAGAAGTTGACCCAAGTTTTGTCTGCTCGTGAGAAGATGGAAGAGGAACTTTCTGAACTGCTCGGGCAGGGTCACCAGTTGGCAAATAGCATTCGCGCCTCCCATCCGCACGTGAGAACTTGGAAAGCTCAACTGTCATCGGCTCGAAGCACACTTTTGCAGACTGAAGACTTGTGGGCCTTTGCCTTTCTTCTTCTTCCAACTATAGGATAGCACCAGACCTCTAGCAGACCCTTTGACATAGACTTAAAGGCAGGCCAGGGAAAGCTTTGAGAAATAGGCACATTCGCTCAGTCTGAAGTGCATGGGAGGAAGAGGCCATTAGAACTATTCAACTTTCTATAGGAAGGTAGCTCGGCCTAAAGATCCTTTCTAGCTTTCTTCGCCTTGGGGATTCCTTCTATGAGGATATTGACCTAGACGATGAAGTTGCTTCAGATGCCAATGCCAAATCAAGACCGACCCTATACAAAGGCCACTCCCCTAGACAAAGGAACTCTATTAGCCTCTTTTTCGGCTTTTTCCCTATCAAGTCGTCGAATACATATTTCTTTCTGAAGTCGACCGTGGCACCAATAGGGAATAGATTTGAGTGTGAGTCGGGGCTTTACCTCCTTGATAGCCTACCTACTCTCGCACCTTCAGAGAACTCTGGCAACCCCGTGAAAGGCTACGAACGAATCTTACTATATATTCCATTTCTACTTTAGAAGAGTTTGCCGCTTGACTATAGCTTCGGATATCAATACCCATAGCCATTTCGTTTAGAGGTAAACCTAAGTACCAACGTGACCGTAGAATCTCATAAAAGAGACCGATGCAAAGTGTGATGAAATAGCTTCAAATAGCCCCGTGCCTGCTTTTGAGAATTCCTTCAGGCTTTTTCCTTGGTATAGTGGTTGGATGGAGTGAGTCTGAAGGCCGTAGACCTGCTAATGCTTACACAGACCTATCCGATGAAGTACCTTCGTAGGCCAATGCCAAAGACAGAGACGTATTCCCTAGTAGCCCTAGCTTTAAAGATTTTTTTTGTGTTCCGTTCATGGGATTGGACTTCTATGAAAGTAAAGAAGGGCGGATTCCCGAAGCGTAGGGATAGCATGAGGTTGGTGTTCAGTTCTAGGGAGTACCGATAGGCAGCCCCCAAAAGAGAAAGCCAATTCATTCGCAAAGGATGCTTTTATTTCAGCTTTTATTCTAGCCGCAATCGGTGAAGGCAAGTGGAATAGACTATTAAAAGGTTTGATGAAGAGGACGTAAGAAAAAATACCGAATTCCGAGGCCAGAAGAGGAGGAATAAGAGTACGAGTTGGAAAGAGACCTTAGGCTTCATATGCCAATGTCATTTAGACTGAAGAAGGCGAAGAGAGCGGTGGAAAAGGGATTGCTTCCATGAGGGATACCCTAAGAGCACCGACTTCTTGTTTACTTTCTGGAGCTGGGTACTTTGACCGAGCTTTCCACTTGAAAGAAGGAAAAGGATGAGGTTGAGGCTTTCGCCCCGTGCTTACCAGAGCATCAACACACAGACAACAAACTCACAGCGGCAAAGATAGGCCTGATCCAGGAATGGCGAAAGGGAGCCCTCCCGCCAGAACTAAGATATATGTATGATTCAGCAGTTCCGCGTCCAAGCCGCGCTGTCTTTTGCGCAATTCTTACTTACGACCTTTCCCTTCTTCCTCCTGTTTAGGAAGATAGAGCAGCCAGAAAAGACGAGAAGTAAGAAGATTGACTATTGGGATAACTGAAGACTTGTATGCCTAATGTAGTAACCATCTTTCTATAAGATTAATGTGAAAGCGGAGTAGCTTGCCGAATCCAAAGTGTCGATCTCGCCAGACTTAACTCTCTGATGGGAAGCCTAACGACTGGTTACGGTAGCGTAGCTAGGGCTATGAAAAGCAAGGAAGTCCCTAGACTGTGAGAAAGAAAGCCCTAACACCTAACCTCTTCCTTGAAGACCCTTTATTGTCGGACCAAGCAATCCAGACAGGTTCTCGCAACTGCCTTTCAAACAGGACCTCGAGAGGCGGCTAGGTAGGGCCTACTTCATTGGATGTCTGATGAAAATGGGGGCTTCCAACTGAGATTCATGAAGAGAAGAGAGGACCCGACGTCACAACCTGTGTCGAGCCTATGAAAAGAGTATGCCCGAGTGGAACTGAGAAGATCAAATGACCCGACAGAGCAGGAAGTGACCAAGTGCAGTTGACTACAGAACCTGCCCTGTCGTTGCTAAAGCAAACAGCCCCTCGCAGGCAGCCGATTTTTCATGCTTTGGTCTCATTATCTCACCTAGCGAGACCGCCCACCACAGAGAGCTAGGCCTGGGTGCAAGTCAACATATGAGAATATCAGACTGATGTGGCATTCCCGACTTGAAAAGGGTTGGTAGACTTCAAGCTGGGTCAGCTAGACCTAAGTAAGTAGGCATCGAAGGAGGATTGTAGTAAGGAGTTTTGCGATTTGACTACTTTTTAGTTGAAGAACCTAGTGAGCCCCTTCGGAGTCTTCTGTGTAGCTTTCTTCTCTTATGCAATTCCGAGTGGAAGAACTTCTGACTTCCCCAAAAGGAGAGCTATTAAGCTCTTCCTCTCGCTCCTGAGTTTCCATTAGCCCCTTTTCTAATTGAAGGAAGAAAGCTATTGAGCCAATCATTCAATAAAGAAAATAAGTAAAGAAAAAGAAAGGTGAACAAGAAGGGAATAAGCTCTCAAGCCTCGGAGGAGAGCAATCTCTTGTGGAAAAAGGCGGCAAGATCCGACTAAGCCAATCTTGATTCTCTCTGAATGCTTCAAAGAAGAAGAGTCAGCCGGGAATCCAAAATGAGCATTACCTTGCTTCGTGCTGGAGGCACGTTTGAGAGTGATAGCACTTTGATTGTCACATCGAAGAATGGCATGATGAAACCCCAACTCAAGACTCAAGGTAGTCGAAAAGCAAGTTTTTTCTGCAGATGTTGAAGCCATAGCTCGATATTCAGCTTCTGTGCTAGAGCGTGAGACTTTTTCTTTCAATGCTTTCTTTCCTGATGAGGACTAAGAAAAGGGAATATAGCTAAACAGCTGCAGCAGAAAGAACGAAAAGCCAAAAGTCAAGGTGCATAGCGTTTCAAGAATAGGGGAGTACAGAATAAGGGGTTTGCAAGACAAAAGAGAATCCGCTGGAACTACGGCCTCTGACTATTCAAAAAAGCGGAATCCAATTCAATTCCACCAGTGTGTATGGTTGACAACCTTAATTCTCTATGTTCAACGCTTTGGGCATGCCAGAGCAAGACTTCTCTGTGGGAATACCCGGCTATCTCCTACTTTAAATAGAGAAAATCCCTGGAATTCTCTGATGCCGGGGATTATGTCTAAAAAACTTCGTATTGCGATCTCCGCTGACGATCTTTTTCTTTTCATAAGATCTATTCTTGGGCTAGAGCGTTAATATAGCTTTTCTCTTTTATTTATATGGGATAGGGCTTTGGAGAACTCCTAGAATGGAATTCCCCTTATGTTATATATCCTAACTAGTACCAGTCTAACTAAGAGTCATCTGCTAGGCCAGCTTCCTGTGAGTAAGCCAGTTCTAAAGAAGAGGGCTAAGGAAAAGCTAAAAATTCATTGGGATAGATGCAGCGCCAATTCATTTCCGCAAATTGTAGCGGTAAGTGCTAAGTACTTCGATTCAAAGTTTGCAGGTAGAATAGGAATAGGCTTTTTCTTTAGAGTCAGACTCTTTGCTTGCTTCTTTCGGCCAGCTCAGCGGATGAGTGGCCGTATTCGACACCTCTTTCTCTTACGGCTAGTGCGCTATTTGAGATAGTTGAAAAGGGGTGTAGCGATAGAAAGTTTTGAGAATTATTGATTCAACCTCAAAAGTCATTGCTAGTACGTTTAATACAGTTACTGCTATACCTTAGGCCTCAATTAGCAGTCGAAGGAACTTTCGAGTGAGTCCTCAATGATTTTTTGGGCTCTAAGCCTCCTAGCAAGCAGAGAAGGCAAGGAAGGGGCGAAGCGTCTTATGAAGCGACTTGTCCCACCTGCTGCTATTCTTTATCATGAACCACCCGCTGAAGATCGCCCCTACTGCATACTGGGCACGGATCCCCTTTCTTCTTGCGGTCGCCGAGGACGTACGCTGAACCGGATTAAATCGGTGCCTTAACGTCGGGTGATTGCTTTCTTAGTGTGGCATGGATCTTCCCTGTCCACTGGCGGTTTCGTATATAGATATGGAGCCTAAACCTATGGGCCAGGGTATGAGAATCTCCCTGTCTAATCGACTCCCTGCGTTGATTGAATCTAAAAGGGATCCCCCTTTGACGACGCCTAACTCTTT
This sequence comes from Coffea arabica, assembly GCF_036785885.1. NCBI lineage: Eukaryota > Viridiplantae > Streptophyta > Magnoliopsida > Gentianales > Rubiaceae > Coffea > Coffea arabica. Next base: position 5,136 of record NW_027266257.1, read on the forward strand.
CATTGCCCTCCCTTGGTCTTTCTTTTGAAATAAGGACTTTGCCCGCGGGGTCAGCAGCGATATGGTTTTCTTACCATTAACTCCCCCTCTGACTATGGGTAGCTGGCTTGATGATTGATCTCGGTGAGTTCCACCCGTCTATCTAAGGATGGATCCCTTTTGCCCTCTTTTTGAGGCAAGTCCTATACCTGTAGGGTGGGATTCTTCCTTTCTAGCAGCTCTCAAAAGGCTTCCAAAATGGATTGAGTCCTAAGCCGACCCCTTGAGACTAGCCGGACAATGGAGATAGGTGTGGATATGCATCTTTGAATTCATTAGCTCGCACAAGATCTACCTCCTAACCACAGAACCTCAGAGTTCTATCAACCAACAGCTTCATAGAGAAAGGAGTCCCCATTTGGATCATCTACAGTGGCAGCATCGGCTCTAAGAGATTGAAGCTTGGAGTGCGCCTTCCTTCCATAGCTTTTTCTCTTTCTTTGGCTAGATCGAGTAAGGGGAACGACTTTTGATTCATGAGGAGACGAGAATGGTTGTGGCCTTATTGGACGAGATGGAGAAGGAAGAAGACTAATTACTTATTTATTTGCTTGCCGAGCACACCGAGCAAGAGAGAGATAGATAGAAAGTGTGGTGATAGACGGAAGCCCCCTGCTTTGAAGCCGTGACCGGACGGGACCCATGGCATGATGTTTGAATCTCAGGTCATAGCATGTTCAACGCATGGCGTTCCTAGCCCAAAGTCATTACCAAGGCGGTAATTCCGCACCCTAGCGTCGGTAGGTTCTACTCAGGACAAGGCGCCACAAGCAGTCGGCGATGTCCTAGCCTTTTTTGACTCCTCTCAGACCAGGTATTCCTCCAAGACCAAGAACAAGGATGAAGTAAGAGCGCATTCTAATTTTGGTTCAATATCCCTCCCCCGCTACTCCTTATCCTTCAAAGAGCTCCCTCTCTGCATCAAGGACTAGTGTCTTGCCTTAGTGCAATCAGTTCCTGCAACCAAATCCCTTCCCTGCTTAGAAATAAAGTTCCTAAATAGGAGAAAATGTGCCAACTAGCTCCAATTACTAAACACTGATCTAACGGGGACCCTCTTTCTCGCTTTTCTATCTACCATGTTAAAGGATCCCCATCCATGAATCTTGGTTCCCTCCGGAGTTGACTTATGGCCGCACTTCCTTATAACTTGACCGTGGAAAATTCTGCTTTTTGGCTTAGCGCATCAGAAACTTGCTTGGTCCTTCCCGGGCTTGTATGCCATGACCATATCGAACTCGCTAAGAAGTATTGCCAACGCGCTTGTTTAGGAATTTAGCTTCTTCTGTGCATCAATCCGATTTAGGGCATATTCCTTATACAATTATCCTTGCTCATACCATTAACTGGTCGAAAAGGTGTCTGCTAGAGGAACTTTTCCTTGGAAGGTTCAATACAGAAGCAATTCCTTGCTTCTACGAATACCATAGCAAGTGAATTATCCCCTGCTTTCGAGAGGTAGGGGGCGTTGGATGATATGATATGATTATAGAGCAAGTGGAAATATTCAGTAGCGAACTCTAGATGGTTGGAATTGCTTTCCTGAGGATTGAATTCCCTTGTGCCTTTCCTGCGTTAGGAGCCCCTCCCAGTTGCCATTGATCTAGTAGTCTTTACAGTGCCCGTAACAGGGGACTCTTAGGGCTCTTTCCTAGTCCTTCCGGAAGGCCTGTTTTAAAACAGTAGGAAAGCTAATATCTGACAGCTTTATTGATGTAGTTCCTCCTTTTCCTAGATTGGCGAGATCTTTCGGTAAAACCCCAATTGGTTATCGTATTATGAAGGAATATGTTCTCTTTCCGTTCCGCTCTTTCATCTTCGGGTAGGTGCTATGTTATTGGCAGGCTACTAAAGACGCCTAGAATTAAGAGTTTGGTATTCAGTAAAGTGTAGATCCACTTTTTGGTGGAAAGGTGTCCGCCTGTATATGTCTTGTAAGTTAGTGGGTCGGGGTTAAAGATGTGATAAGTTCTCCGTTCCATGGAAGCGCAGTATCATTTGGGTTACTGCTTTTATTCGCTCTTCTTCTCAATTGTGGGATTAGCCTAGTTTCTAGTGAGTATCGGTAATGCGTACATATTCCTATGCGTGCCTATCTCTGCGTTTATAGGATGGAAGTCATGTCATTGCTAGGGGGGGTCTATCTAGTATAATGTCTGATGGATAGTCGGGACTGGTATCAACTAAGACTCCTGGGTAGTTCCATTAGCTCTCGCGTTTCCGTCCGTCGATTGTATAAATTGGGAGCGTGAAATCACTATTTATCATCATATCTTTTTTTTTGTAGAAAGAGTTTAATGCGCGCTAAAACAGCAGCCAAGGCTGTGCTTTAGTGCATTAGTTTACGTGCCGTCGATTACTGAATTGACTGCTTTACGATACTGCATTACCGGACCCGGATTACCTTTCCTTGATTGCCAATGTCCCAAGAGAGGGAAGAATTGGACAAATAGACCAGGATAAGGGCGAGACAGATATGTTGAATTACCTGAACTCCCAACCTTTTCTTTTTATTCTGCCTGCCTCGATTTTTCATTAGTAAGGGAAGCTGTTGGCACCTATTAGGTATTAGGTAAAAAGCTTGCTTTAAAAGTAGCAGGAGTACCTATAACTTAACTCTCCATTTCATAATAGAAGAAAGCGTAGAAAAGAAGGGTTTTTGATTCGACCCCCTCGCTGATTGGATTGCTTCCTTGGACTCCACCATCACCTCAAAACCAATACCAGACTTTACCACAGTCTCAAGCTGAAGAAAAAAAGAAAAAAGAATTCATTGCTGTGGAAAAGGCTGTTAAAGCATAAAGTAAGAAGGAAATGCACCTTCTCCGATTAGAAGGTTACGGGACTCCTTTTCATACGAAAATAACTACGATAGAGGGTAGGGAGGAATGAAATGAGAGACTACGAAAGTGAGTCAAACCCACAGAAGGAAAGAACTCAATCTAATCAGTCCAGGAAAAGCAAGTGCACCTTAGAGAATCCGACTAAAGGATAACGGAATAAGAGAATCGAAAGGGAAAAGAAAGATGCCTCTTTTTCTGTTTAAATGCTTAGTGTTGAAGAAAGACAGAGCTTCTCAATTTTCATTGAAACAAAAATAGACATAAAAGCGATTATTTATTTTTCCAGTTCGTGATACAATATTCAAACGTCTACCAAGCTTCTATTTCTAGAGTGATTACGATCCGATTGCCTACTGTTGATAGTCTTTCAGCATAAGAGTGTTCAGGATGAAGTGGCTGCAGTTCTTACTGCCAATAGGACTCTTTGCGAGCCAAAAACTCTCTGATGCAATTGACATGCGAGCAACTATAGATGAAATAGTTAAAGACATTGCTTTGAAGTTTGGTTCTCAAGTAAAAAAAATCTAAGCTTTATCGATTCCCCAAAGCATTTATTCCATCTTAGAACGGGTCCGCTCTTGGGAAGCTTTGGAAAAAACAAAATATAACTGAATTGGAATGTGATTAAATCACTGAAGAAGCGCTCCACTATGGCCGATTCAATAGTTTGTCCTAGCTCCCTGCAAACAAGGGAAGAATGTTCGGTTTGGGTAAGCTCTTTTCGAACAGGTTATTTCGGTAAAGAGGGAGACAAAGCCTATTTCACTTCTGTAGCCTTAGAAGGCGAGGTAAAGGCGTATTATAAGCTCTTCACCCAAGGGCTTCCACTTGACCAAATACTCGGTGTAAGGAGGCACGCCATGACGTCCCCGCACTGTCGGTCCGCAATAATGTACTCCGCCTCTTTGTCACAGGAATCAACAACAGCAGTAGGCGCTCGATTTGATAGCCCTCTGCTAGGGTCCTCCATGTCTTCATGATAGAGCTTCAAGCAGCTTGCATGGAAGACGGAGTGTATTTTGAGTCAGGAGGGCAGCTCCCATTGATAGGAAACCTTGAGAATCCTCTTGGTGATCTTGAATGGGCCTTCGTACTTCCGCACCAACCTCTTATGCACCTTCCTTCATGACTTGAACTGTTGTGGAAGGAGCTTCACAAGCACTAAGCCACCCACTTGGTACTTCACTGGCTGTTAAGAAAGCTCCCATGAAGGCTTTTACGCTTTTTAAGGCTGGATCAATTACTTCATCAGGATCAACAACCTCTAAAGTCGGTTCGTCCCAAAGCCGAAGTGGCTACTGCAACAACCTCAAACCGAAAAGATTCGAAAAGAAGATCCCCGTCAATCCCAAGGCTGTCACCTCCAAAGGGTCCGCCTCAAAATCCAGGCAAAACTCTTACTTCTAGAAAAAAAAGTTGCCGGTCCGCCCAGGAAGAGTGAACGAGGTATATCATGGGGGGTAAAGAGAGTTCCCGCACCTCCGAGCGTAGAACATATTAGATGAAGTTAGCAAAGCCCAAGAGCGGATACCGCACAATAACAGCCCGAAATGCTCACATAAGCGAGATGGGGGGATCTTACTATACGATGCCACCAAAGAGGGAAATCGCAGAACTCTCTTCGAAAGAATGGTTAGCTAGGCCACTTTCCCAAGACAATAGGCTATGGAGCGGGCAGCCTCAAACGAGGAAGCAGCCCAATCTATTACATACGATCACTGATCGAATCGGGAATCGGGGCTTTCTCATACTCCTCCAAGTCAGCAAGGGGTACTACGGGTACTAGTTTCATGGTGATGAGTTTTCACCTCTATGGCAGACTGCAAGCACAGAAGCTAAGGATTGCCCTACGGAGGAATGCCCGAGTTTCAAAGCAGAGGTGAAGAAGCTTTCATTCGACAAAAGGAAGCATCGGGGGAGGATGGAACTCTACTTTACATAAGCTATTTAGAGAGATCCCCGTAGATTAGAGAAAACAGGGAAATAGCAAGGAAAGAGCTGGACGTTAGTCCAATTACTTTACTAGTAAGACGATACCTGCTACTAGTCGAACAAGGAAAAAACAGTCAAAAAAGGGTTGTAGTTAAACTGATTTCTGTACTTAACTATGAGGACAACCACGCAAACTGCTTAGCGTGGGACACAGGTTTCGGCTCCTTTCTGCCTACCGAGTCCCACGAGTACACTAACGATAGAGGAACTACAAGCAGAAATCAGTAGTCACTCTTCGAGTTAAATAAAGAAATTGCATATAAAGATAGAAAGAGAGAGATAGTCAGTCTCTTAAGCGGCCGAAAAGTGTTATGTCAAAAGGACCAAGGAGGATGAAGGAGGAGAAGGAGTAGGAGTAGGAGCTAATTTGGACGGAATCGAATGATTACGAGATAGACAATGAGACAAAGAGGAGAGAACTTAGACAATTCACTTTCAGTACAGGGAGGTCTGCTGGTAGAAATTCCTCAGGGCGTATTACGGTTTTTCACCGAGGGGGTGGATCGAAGCGATTGCAGCGAAGAATTGATCTGAAACGAAGCACTTCGTCTTATGGGCATTGTAGAAAGGATAGAATATGACCCTAATCGTTCTTCTCGAATCGGCTCTAGTACGATGGAAAGAGGGGGTCCGCAAGAGGAAATGCAACACGATAGAAGAGTTCGCTCCCCCGCGTAAGATTCGAGAATCTACCACGACCGCCATCCGCGGTCCATTTTCGTTCTCTTCCCTGCCGGGGAAGGTGGATCAAAGAAAGGTAGCTTGCTTCTCTCCTGGACTGATGGCGGCTTATGTAGTGGTCGGCCTTCCTACCAGAATGCCTTCTTGGTCGAAGAGCCCCCTTTACTAGTAAGGGCGCAGGAAGCAAAAAAACTTGCGCGAAGGGACCTTTTCTTCTCTGCATTCTCCTCTCCAAAAGCCAAGGGAGAGACTGCATCCCTTTCCTTCGGTAAGCTCTTTTGCTTTCCCAAGGATAGCCGTAGCTGGGGCAAAGCCCGCTTTCTTCGCTCCGCGAATGAAGAAGTCAGAGGAAAAAACACGTTCTCTCTTTGCGAGATCCGAAAGTGGAGAACGCATAGCATTCTCTGGGCACATAGGATCAAACGTAAAGCAGCGCTCTCTTGGCAGAGTTTTAGGCGGCAAGAGACTTTAGGGCTTGTTGGAGCTTCTGAGCATAACAAATCGAAGCCGAAGATGGATCAAGGTAGCTTGCCTGCCAAGCCGATAGGCGAAGGGACGAAGGATGGAACGTGCAAAGTGGATCGTGCACCTGTCGTGTGACCCGTTGGTCCTAAGCAATGTCTTGCGCAAAGCGACCCACCTAGAAACAGCTCTCCTTTATGTTAGGGGGGCACTAAAATGGAACTTCGATCGGATGCGGGTATCAAAATCCCGCCGCTGAGATGTCCAGCGGATTCTGGGCCTTGACGAATGGCCGGCCACCTTTTACGTTAGAAGAGCAAAAGGCCCAGGGCATAGGCAGGATGAACCAATGTGAATGAGTGTAAGCTTCGTTGCCCGAACACGATTGGTGCTGACCACACTAGGTGCTACCGTGGTAGCAAGAGAGGCCAGGCGGTGACAATTGAGAGGTTGTCACTGAGCATTCTAGTCACACGGGAAGAGAGGTCAAATGGCAAGGCAAGGCCATACGCCCGGTTGGCTCCTCGCGGAGTATAGCTCACATCCAAACATCTGATTGGGGAACGGGGGCAACGCCCATGAAGCTCCGGCGGAAAGGGAAGGCCTGCCAGCCGTATGCCCATGGTGTGCAGGATTCTTCGAAAAAGCGCGGGCTGACTCGGAGACCTGGGGACCTTGGCTTAGCAACGAATGAAGGGAAGCTCGAAGAGCTTTCTCCGCCAGCGACTTATGTAGTGGTCGGCCTTATAAAGCTCGCTAAGCTTCGCTTCCCTCCCCCCTTCCCTTATATTAAGTGGAAAATAAATAGTAGTCGGCATTCTATAAGCGACTACACGGCTCTATACCAAGTCATGAGCGATAGCGAAGCCAAGCCGCCATCTATAGGCGAAGGGACGAAAGCCCGACGAAGGCCTATGCTACAGTAAGAAAGAAAGTACGTTAAGGTTACGAAGTCACTTAGCCGTATACAAAGGGAAAGGCGTCGGTACGGAGTCACGTCAGCTGTGGGATATAGACTAGGCTATAAGGAACGGAGTCTTAAACTATGGACCGAGACTACACTAAGGAACAAGGAAGCTTGACTGAGCAAAGAAGTCAAGGAACGAAGCTGCTTCTCTAATAGCCCCGTTGAATAGGAGGGCGAAGGCTTTTTGAAAAAGTCTTTTTTGTCTTTGTCTTGTAAATTCATTTTTTTCTAGTTAGAGAGATGGGGCTTCAAGTTCTTAGGAAGAGCCGTACGAGGCAGCTCACGTACGGTTCGGGAGCCGAGCCCCAGCACAGGGCTTAGGTCAACACTTATATAATAGCCAGTCATCAATTGGAAGCGGGGCAAGATGGTGATAAATTGCGATTGGTCTAAACCTTCGACCAGCCACTTATTGCGACCTGCCCATACATACTAAGACCTTGTTCACACAGCGAAGAAAGGCCGAGTGTAAAAAACTCTTACACGATATTGTTCATCGAGCTGAAGGAAATCGCTCGGGCTTCCGGCATAGAAGACGAAGTCCAATTGTCCAATATCAGGCACTCGGTCCAGTTTCTTTGTGATGTCGACGACATCGACGAAGAGTCTAGAATTGCTTACCTTCTACAATTTCGAAATGACCTAGAACAAAATGAAACTTGGGTCAAAATAGATCAAGAATGTAAAAGGGTGGGGTGGGCGGGGCCTCTGTTGATGACCCAAAAGTACCAATTCTCGTTGACAGGCAACATGGGAAAGGGGTTTTCGAAGAAGTGTGGATGGGTGAGGAGCCCCCCGGACTAGTCTTTTTTTTTGTAAAGGGCGAACCGGGTTACCAAAAGTAACAAATCGAATAAAAGGTAGTTCGCAGGTTTCAGTTGTCGCTCATGTCTTTTAACCTGAAGTGTTGGTTCAAATCCAGCTTGTGACGAAAGGCTGCCTTCAGTGAGAAACGCAATTACTTTGACTACTCTATTTCTACGAAAGGGGCCAATAAAGAGTGGGGGAAGGGACGAATTTGAGACTACCGACGTCTCTAGCGCTGATACATAGAGCAGCCGGGTAGTGGATTTTTTAGAAAGAGTGTTTCCCCCTTTTATTAGAGTATTGGTCCTTTGAAGACCAATATCAAGTCAAGTTTTGAGTCTGTCTGTATGCCACTGGATTTCCTCTAAAAAGCTTTCATCGCTTCCGTGCGATACAAATACAACAAAAAGAAAACTGGGACGAGAAAGCTGGAGATCGGTTAGTGGGGTCGGACCCCCTTACTTTAGCTTGCTTTCTTTAGAGATCGGCAACTTGACTTTTACATTTTCGTATATAAAAAGAAAGATTGGATTTTTCTTTCCTTGATGCCGGAGTTAAGGCAGCCTAAACTGCCAACATGTCAGAGGAAGGAGATGCTCGGAACAAGCTTTTGGGGAGATTAGGTAGCAATTTGACAGTGCCAGAGTTGAGCTTGGAAGAACTGCTGATTCGAGAACAAGAATTCTAACTGGGGAAGGGCAAAAAGAAAGAATAATAAGAGTATTGTTGCAGCCTTCCGGCAACTTTCGATTGTATCGGTACGAAAGAAGCCCCGAAACATCCTGACTATATGGTGTGGCCATTAAGGAGAGGGTGGCCTGGCCTAATAAGGTACAAGAAAGACTGGGTGGCTGCTAAGAAGCGGAATCGAAAGCAGGAAGCAATGGTGGATCCAAAGCCAGTTCCAGTTCCGCTAGAAAAAGAAAGTGGACTATCAAATCAAGAGCAGTCCCTGACTGGACGTTTATAAGCTAGTAAAGTCTGGTGTAGGTCTTCCCCAGCTAGAAATAGATAGAAAAATGCAGTCTTTTTCTCGGTTAGTGGGGGAGTTAACCCGGAGATTCGTCAATCAATTCTTTCTTCTAGAAAGTTGAAGCAGAAGTGGATTTTTCTGGCAAGATGGAGAATCTCTCTTTTGTGGGGTGTGGACTACGTTCATAGAATGTGCTTTCTATTTGAGATGAATTCCTCTCCACCGGCAGACTTTATAGAAAAGAACCTCACACCTTTCTTTCTGCTACATTTCAGTACGTACACCCAGCCTTTATTCATAGAAGAAGGCCGCAGAAGCAAGCAATCAAAAGTGAAATTCTTGCTCTATGCCACCGACGTGGGCTGGGGTGTTTAGACCAACTTTCTTAATTAAGGGACTCATTCACTCCAGAGCTGATAGCTACCTAAAAGCCCGAACTTAGAAAGGCTATGACTAAGATTCCCACTTCAAATCCAAGAAGCCAAAGAGTAAGAAGTCGGAAGCAAGCCAATCGCCTAGAGTGGCTTCGGCAGTCATTCCCATTCAAGCAAGCCAGTCCTTTCAGGTCTATTTCCATCCCCTTTTTAGTCGGGAAGTGAAAGTCGTTCTGAACGAACTGCTTTCCTTAAACCCTCGTAAGGAAGCGAGGCTCTTTAAGTAAGAGTTAGCTTATCTCCTTGGTATTGAATCATTCTCAGACTCGTTCGATTTGAACTAACAGGACAGCTTTCGACAGTTGGGATTGAGCTTGAACGTGGCGATAGGGATATAAAAAAAAGTAAATAGCTTCCCTTTCTTGGTGGGGCGTAACATCCTATTATAAAGGATGGATCTCTCCCTCTTTCTTTCGGAATATGCCACGAAAAGGCTTCGATTTGAAATGATTAGATGAAGGGGAAGAGCCAAAACCAAAGCAAATATTAGCCTGCCAAAAACAAAACAAAGAAAAACAACGATAAGATGAGTTTTTTTTCTTCGGAGCCGGCCGGCCCTCCCTTCTTTACGCGAACGGATCCGTATTAGTAAATGTGAACGGGTCCTTATTTACCTTACGCCTTTTCAACTCTTTAAAACTTCAAATGCGTCTTCTAGAATTTTAACAATGCCTTTGTTAAGCGGTTACTGTACAAAGGACAAGATCGGTTAAAGCAGCTAACGAGGGGATGCATAGTGGTTTTCAAAATACATTTGATTTCGAAATGCTTTGAAAGGAGTTAGTGCATTGATGCCGCAAATCCGATGGTTAGCAAAAACGAATACGAATGGGATTGACTCGGCTAACTCGCTTTTTTTTGTATCAGCTTAAGCACATCTCTCGGCCCTAGGAGGTAGTTTTCCATTGTAGTCAGCTGAGAAACTGCTCTAGCCCTTGTTTGTGCCTTTTGCTTGTTGACTCTTTCGACTTTGAGAGTGGTAACTGGAGCTAGCGAGTTGTTCTTCTTGTTCAGAACTGGCAAACTAGTAAACTAGTTGCTTCGCTTAGCCGCAGCTACACCCCTAAACACTTACAGCTATCTAAGACATTCAGAGGCTGTCTAACTGGTGTTAGAACGCTTTTTCTTAATCCGTTATGGATGTCGAAAAGTGAAGGTACCAGGTCATGGTGATATGCTTGATAAAGGTTTCTTTCGTCGATAGCCTTTTCTGATGTAGTATGCGTAGTAGCTGTTGTCACAGTAGGGGTCCTAAGGCGGGAATTGTCCTAAAGTAGCCATAGCGTTGATTGCTCTCCCTTTCACTCGAAAGAAGAGTTCCTTGCCAACTGCCAATTATCTATCAATCTTAATTGAACGACCTAAGCCCCCTTTTTGAGAAAGATAAGAGAAGGTGTAATATTCGAAGACTAACTACATCCTTTATTCTGAGTTGCTAGTGGTCTGCCCCTCTCCTGCGAGAGTACGACCTTTCTGAAGTGGCAAGAACAAGCTACAGATCTCTTCTTTTTTAGAATATTTATTAGGAAAGGAAATACATTGGGGCATAGGTCCCCTGTCCCCTATCCTTTATCTAGACGTGTTGTGGTGTAAAAAGATGCAAATCCAACAAGAAGAGAAGGCAGGGTTCGGTGTTTGAAAGGTGGGGCCTAGGGGTTCAAGTATCTCCATTTGTTGTCGAAATAAGAGGAGTATGGGAGAAGCTTTGGTGCGTAGGGATCGACATTTGCACGAGAATGGAATAGACTACTAAAAAGTGGAGTGCTTACTAAGCCTTTGTTTGTTTTGAAGTACCGGTCTGAAAGTACTAGCTGGACCCAGACTGACTAATCGCTAAGAGCGCATCCCTAGGGGGGGGGGTAACTATCAGTAGGGCATTCAGTAATAAGTAAGCCAAGTTCTCTTAGCCGTTAGGGTGACTCGAGAAAACTTGAAAGGGAATTCCGAGAGCCCTTAAGCTTCAAGCTATCCGGCTTCAAGCCGTGAAGGTGGAATCCTAGTTTCATCGTAAAATAAGGAAGATCGTTCATCAGCGCTTTCAGTAACTAAAAGTCAATCAGGTGCGTAATCAAGCTAATCTCATTACTTGGAAAGAAGGGGCTATGGCACTTGGTTCATTCCTTTCTTTGGGGAAGGCAGCAAGCAATTCGGCCAGACGAAAGATGGCTTGAAAAAATAAGATAGGTAGAGCGTGAACCAAGGTTCATAGGCGGCTCAAAGTCGAATCTTGCAGATCCTAGTTCGCTTACTAATCGCTTTCGTGATCGCTAAAAAGCCTATTTAAAGACTTCGCATGATTCTCTTAGTTAGAATAGGTCAACCTATCTCCCGGTAAATGCGTACTGGAGTCATAGCGGCGGCCATAATTCTTCACTTCATTGGTTCATATTGTGCTTCCCTTTTCCTATGCACAGAAAGAAGTTTTTTTCAAAGAAATGAAAGTTTATGCCGCCTTCTTTCCTAGCTCTTTTTCAGGTAATAGAGCCTACTTCCTGTATTGTATTTTTTCCCTCTCTTTGACTTCCTTCTAGTAGGAAAACACTTCCGCTAGCTTACTAGGTCTGGTAGTCTTGCTTTAGTAGAAGCATTCTTTTTAGGGCGGACAGGCGGGGCACCACCCATTCCTGAGAAATTTTATTGTTATTCCTTCTCCTCCTTCATCCTCCTTGGTCCTTCGGTCATTGTATAGTGAGAAAGCTCACCCCCACCTTTTTTTTTAGACGAAAAAGCCCTCTTTTACATCCAGTGGGATCTCTTGGCTTGGGTATTCCTATCTATTGAGCAAAATCTTTACAAGCTATCCCGTTCAGCTTCAAATGGACAAAATTCTCGGCCTTTCTCCTTTACCTAAATCAATTCCCTTTTGCCTAGGTCTGGGATCGAGCCCTTCTATGGCAAATTCGGTATGGTATGTTGTCATAGATGCGCCTTTCGACTGGCATTCACTCCTCCAACTGATTCAATGTCACTTGGGATCGGATCCTTCCTAAATTCATTTCCCTGGAGCTGGGTTTTTTCCTATTCCTAGGCTCCATACTTTTGTTGTTTTATCTTCTTTGTCTGAAAGTAGGGTTACTTGATATGTTCTGGGAACTACTTTCAAGGACAGGAAGTTTTCTGTTGAATCGAGCCTTATCTCCTTTCTTACTGAAGATAGGATGCTCTTCAGATCTGGCTCTTTTAATTGGTTTTCTTGTGAAAGCCTCCTCGCGGCCGGCAGGCAACTCTATTTATGTCTTCGTCTGGAGCGAATGAGGGAGCATCAAGCTCGGAAGACACGGGCGGGACGAGCCGGAATGAGGCCTTCATCCTCGAGCGTAGGGACCTTTTCCTTGTGTTCGAAATCAAAGAAAAAAGATGGAGACTGTTATTGTTATGGATGCTAAAGGAAGTCTTCCCGGTCCGCTATTTCCTTTAATAGAAAGTAATGGAGTGAAGTACGTAGCCCTTAGGAAAGGGCACGAGAAAAGGAAAAAGAGTTGTGAGTTTGACTTTCTCTTTAACCACAATAAGCCGTGTAGTTACCGGATCGGGACAAAGAGTCGGTTTAGTCGGAGATAAACAGAGTTGGGTCGATGAACAGAGCCGATATCGACACCGAAATATATCACTGTCTTTGACGCTTCTAGGCAATATGCCATCGATTACCTCAAAACTACTTTGAAATTCAGCATGACATAGGTACCTACTTCCTTGAGAGCTGGGATAAGTACGGAATTTTCACTCTGGTTGAATCGCTTCTATCCTTAGCCCGGTACGAGGAGGCCTTTCCGAGACCCCACATGCTATCAAGAAGTCACTAGATTAAGACTTACTATTATTGCATCGAGAAAGAGTTAAAAGATCTCCCCTCAATAACTTCTGTTATTCTTCTTCTTTTTTGCCGCTAGCCCTTCCTCTCTATCAACGCTTGGCCACTCTATTGCTATTGTCGCCTTGGAGCCCGCCCTTGGCTGGTTTCACCCCTTCTCTAGTAGCCTTGCCTGCAATTCTTGTGTGACTTATGAATGAAAGGAAAGGCTTCCTTCCTTGCTTTAGAAAAGAGAAGAGCGCCAACAGCTAAATCAATGGCACGTGGGAAGCCCAGTCAATTGCTTAGAGATAAGCTGGCTCCTAAAAAAAACGAAAAATAAGAAGAGATCAAATCCATATTCAAAGTCTCCTTTCTTAGAGGAAAAGAATGGTGGAAAGAAGATGCTACGGAGAACCGATCCAGAGAAGAATGGAAATCGGCTTGCTCAGGAGCTGGAGCCTTTTTCCCTAGTATAGAATCCGCTGTTGAGGCTATCTTCGTAAACCTTAACAGTCGATCTCCCTGTGGTAGCCTTCTCGTGGAAAGTCTTTCACTCGTTTGTTGCGCTTCCTTCTGTTCCTGGGAAGCAGTAAGGAGTTTCCAAATGCCCCACGGCGGTTAGTTCATAACAAAATAATAGTTGGTTACGGTTTTGGGACTTGGGCGATAAACCCCAGGAGGGAAGGCGATACGACGAGCGCTTAGGTATGGTTTTTCGGGCTTGGCCGTGTATGCGCTCATTGATTGGGTAAATCACATGTTAGAAAGAGTCCCAGGAATCCAACGGCTATTAGCTTGAGACGTGAAATCGAACAGCAGCTAAAGAGAGCTCCCCGTTAAGGGCGGGCATGATTACTGATGTGATGCCTTCCTTCCACTCACGGTACACCTACTATCGGAATGGCTGGTGAAAAGGCTAGTTCAA